>NC_052619.1:33721758-33909634 GCF_016545825.1 Eucalyptus grandis
TTTAAAAAGTTATAGTACTTTAGTGATTAATTGAAAAATAACATGCCACTCAAGTGATTAGAAAAAAAAAGTTAATAGCATTCGAGTGATTAAAAAAAATATGAAACTCAAGTGAGCATTGTACAAAAATTATGATATTTACGATGTCCTTTTTATTTATTTATTAATTCAGATGGTCCAATGTTGTTTTTGTGACTAGACACTCTTTATGGACTAGATTGAATATTTGCCAAAAGTTTAGAGAATGCACTAAACAAATTAAAAATGTAAAGGTAACATTACACATTGAGTAAAACTCAAATACTATTTGCATAATTTTCCTTAACCAAAAAAAAAGGACAAATATCTTAAACAACAATGAATCTTCCTATTAATGAAAGTAATTCAATGACATTATTCCTTGCTCCAGTCTTACTAATCACACTTTGAAAACGGAAATTAATTATGGATAAAAATATCATTAATGACACAATTTTTGTACAGTGCTCAATTCAGTTGCTATAATTTTATTTTTTTTACCATTTTAGTGCCATAATTTCTAAAAAGCGTTTATTTGAGTGATATAACTTTCAATCGATTATTGAAGTGTTTTTTTAAAACATTCACCTAAGTGCAAGAAATCCAATGTGACATAGCACCCGTGATGAATGTTTTTAAAAAGTTATAGTATTTTAGTGATTACTTGAAAAGTTACATGATTATAGCACTCTAGTGATTAATTGAAAAGTTATATGGCATGTAAGTAACCGGAAAAAAAATTACGACATTCAAGTGATAAAAAAAATAAAAAGTTATGACTCCAAAGTAGTGGGAGGAGACTAGTAGGTCTCTAACCGCTCAAATAAGCGTTGTATAAAAATAATGACACTTGTAGCATCCTTTTCTTTAATTTGCTTGTATAGAAATCCAGCATGGCGTAGCACCCAAGAGGAGACTAGTAGGACTCTGAATCCGTTCTGCTTTAATTGCCTTTTGATCCCAAATTTAGTCCTGTCGTCTTGGGGACAACTGTCGAAAGTCACTTAAATTCACATACACTTTCCACCTCTAAGTCTCAAATTTTCCTAGTCATTTTTTAACTAAACTTGATTAGCAGCTTTTGTTGGGAAAACCTCCCTATGATATTTTGAGTTTGACAAAAAATATTTTTTTTTTCTCATTATTAATTGATAAGTGCAATGTTGTTTATCTTAGGTTATGTTGATATGAGGATTGTTTTGTTACTATCAATAGCATTTGAGGTATATAGTACTAAGACGTCTACAATCTAGATAAATCTTGATAGAGAGTGAACAAGTTTAGTAGAATGAACAAATGTTCGTGATTGGAGAGACCATGATAAGGTGAACAGACTAAGTAAAGTTTTGATCACTATTATACTCAGGAAAGCCAGTGGATAGCAATTAGTAAGTCAATTTTTGACAGGTAGCTCACATAGACTCACTAGGTTGTTGATAAAGGTAGCGTCCTAAACCAATTTTGAAGTTGATGCTTATCACGTGTTTAATATGAATAGGAAGACCAAGATATTACTTTGATTTGCTTGGAAAGTCAAAAAGGATAAAATCAAGCTTCAAGGCGTGGAATTCCAAAAAGGATAATTGAAAATGAATATAATCAGTCCTTGTCTATTTTGCTCCCTCAATCAGAGGAATGGACGATTTCCAGAAATAGGTGACTCTATTTGGGAAACATCATTCTTGTCAGGAAAATATGATTGTATGAGGGGCCAGATTTCCAGAAATAGTGTCTATCAATTCCATCACTTAATTGACCTATTGAAGATTCTCCAACGGCTAATTTGGAAATTTTTTATTGGATGTCTCCGAAAGACGGCTAATTTGGAGATTGAAGATTTATACATGCTTTGTTTATTTCATAGAAAACAAATGATTTGGAAAACGTTTTCTTCATAATGATCGCTTATATCGCTTAAAAAAATTAATTAATGAAAACTGTTTTTATTATTCACAATAATTTGTATCTAAATATTTTTGTTAATGATTAAATTTTTTATTTATTATCTTTATAAGTAATATAAAAATTATTTTTAATTATTTTTAATTATTTATTTTTCATGAAACAAACATATCCATAATAGAGTCAAAACAAGTTGAAGGAAGCAGCAAAAAATTGAGAGAGCTACAAATCCATTATCATCTCATTCTCTCTCATTACTGCAATCGTGGATTTTACTCATTTGTGCTTCACTCTATTAAGAGTCCTTGTTGCTCGTCACAATCAATGATTTGAGAGGTGCACGAGTATAATAGCAATGCTTGATTATTATTATTATTATTATTATTATTTTTTGGGTAAAGAATAGCAATGCTTGATTATTGATAGTGGGCTTTGTCAATTTTTTTTTTTTTTTTTTTGGGTCTGAAAGATAATATCATTCATAAGAGTTAAGAGTACATCTAGCTACCAAAGCGTCCAAATACAGTATATCTAATAAAGCATAAGGAGGTGAAGCGGGCCAGCCAAGGGAAAGAGTGCCATTTTTGTGGGCCTTTGCAGCCCAATCAGCCACAAAATTAGCACCTTTGTGACAAAACCTAAAGCGTAGCTTGGAGAAGTCGCGTAGGAGAGCCGCCACTTGAGCGGAAGCAATTGCTACGTTGAAATTACTCTTTAAGTTTTTTTTTTTCTTTTTTTGTGGATTCCAACCTTGTTGGTAGCTATTAGTTTGAAAGAGTAGATGTAAACTTGATATTAGCTGAATCAATGTAATATGCGTTTGTAATATTTTGTATCTTTTTACTTGCCTCAAAATCTATCTAATAAAAGCATTTGCATATGATAGAATTAAACCATTCCCGCATCAATCAAAGTTCTTGAATTATCCCACGAAAATCTGTCAAGTTTTTAAATCAACGTATTAACCGCATCCAAGTTGCATCGTTAACCTCAACAGCTTCAAATCAAGATCTTCAGTAAATTTTCTTTGACCGAGGAATCGATCGGCCATTTCTCGCAATGCTAGGAAACTTCCCGATTTTGATTGGACATCTTGAGAGTTGAGACTAGAGATGGTAAGCGTCCCACCACAACAAAATTCGCCTTGAACCGATGAGCAAGCAATCGCCGATCAAATTTCTAAAACCTTCTAATATTCAAAAGAAAGGTCGTAGAGCCTAAAACCGTATCTAAAGGTCTTCGAACTTAACGAAACATTCTAGACCTTTAAGTTATATAGTCAATAATGATTTTTGAAATGACAAGTCATAGAAACAATGTCCAATCTGTGGAGCCGAGCCTTAGTCACCTGTACGGCTCAAAATCTCGAGCTTGGGATTTCTTAGCATCTTCCATCAATATTTTGACTCTTTGGAAAGCTCTCGACACAAGTATTCTGATAGCACAAAAATCACACGAATTGGACATTATAGTAAGCAGATATTGGCTCTGAAAAAGTGGGCATCGACCTTAGGAGCGCCCTTGAGCATGCTTCAAGATGAGTCCTAACACCCTTAACTTCAATTTCGGGCAGAAATTCATGCTAGGATGCGCTACTATTATTGTAAAATTAAAAGCATGTCTTCTGCTGTTCATATGGTCATAAACCACACATTCCAATTTCATCACGAGTTTAAATGAAATCTCCCGTCTCAATTTATGTCATCATATTTTATAGAAATTATAGTTATAGGCTGCTTAATGACTATTTAAAATTTCAGATCCGAATGAGGCTGTTAAGATGTAGCTGTGTTGACATTGCCAAAAATTGTATGAAAATGTCATTTATAAATTCAATTTAAAATGAGACTCCACACATAATTTAAAAAAATTACACTCAGCAATTTCGATTTCATCTTATTAAACATTCAATCATGTCTTGTTCAATGTCTCTTTTCATGTTGCACGCGACATAAAGTATATTTATAAAATGCACGTTCACATGAAATCGGGTCACTTGATGTACAAAATAAAGTGATCTTTCTACCGGATCGTGTTTTGGCCAAATTTAATTTTCAAACTTCTTCTTAAAGAAAATGCAAGAAAAATCCGCATTAGGCCAGTCTTTAGTTCTCTATAACTGCTCAGGCATTCTAGGTGTCCAGTCGACCTGGACAATTAGATTGCTCACATCCTTTTAACCAACTATATATCAGACGGAAATATCAAAACGCCCTATATCACGGAGCTCTCCTTTTCACGTACCAAAATTTCGAAAATTATTCGAACTAGTATAATCAATAGTGGATAAACCTTGTTAATATGCCACTCCACGAAACTCTTCCCGATTTATTTTCCGATGGTCTCCACTAATACACTTCAAAATCTTCTGGTGCGACTTCCGATCGGACGTCCATATAATGTGCAAAAAGACACGCAATTCTGATTTTTCTCCAAGATGTGGAAGTGCGAATAAAAGAGGATGCCTTTTGACACTTTTCGACTAAGAATTTTGTGGAATTTGTTTTTTTTTGTATCTAAACAATGACGTCTTTAAAAAAATTCAGGGCACAAAAATGAAAAATCTCTCTCAAAATAGCGCGAGAAGGACATATATTCATTACGTTGCACTCCACAATTTACACGTCTACTAGTTTTCAAGATGTAAGTAAAGCAGTCGCAGCAAACCTCCGGTAAAAAGACCTCCAAGTTGCTGGTGTCGCGGATTGACGCTCGAGATGAAGAATCGAGTAAAGAACGTGTTTAGAGGGAGAAAATTCCAGGAGAAGATGTACTTCTATTGCTTAATTTTATAAATGAGCAGTAGAACACCCCTAATTAATATGAGGCCTTTTAATTACTACCGTTGATTGCCCCTTGATCAAAACGGTGTATAACTACTCTTCTCAACTACAATCTACCTTATTAAATACAATAAATATCTTAAAAACAATATATATTTCTCATACTGTCCCTTGGAGTATTTTAGAATCCTCCTGAAAATGCTGGAGCCCAATACACTTCAAGTCTTGTGGATCATCTCGGCCACAACTTCAGTCTGTTGGGTCTCAAATCCTCCGGTTCGTGACACTAGCATTTAAGTGGAGTTGTGGCGATGGGCTTGCTAACTTTGGATATTTGTTTTTCGGAAGACGCGGAGTAGCTATGGTCCAATCCAAATTTTTTATGACAGATGCGAGAGCCTCTTATAATGGCGTCCAACTAAGCAAACTTGTACACATGGAAATACCAAGTAAGCTCTTGTTTTCACCCTTCAAATCAAATAAGATTGAAGCCTAGGCAACATATCTAAAAGGGATGATATTTTTAAATAGTCAGCTCCATTTTATACCATATATTCACTTGGGGAAATTATTGCCTTCTTTAACGGTATCTTAGATACGTATTGTCTATTTTTCTTTTCTAAAACAGTTTATGACTTTCTTCGCTTCTCTTTGAAATCCTCAATAATTATGAAAATATTCAAATAGAGTTTCGACATTTCAACTCTCATTCCCATTATTGAAATTGCTTTGTCAAGATTATTTAGTTAAAGAGTCTTGAAATAAATAGTTGGTGGAAATTTCAATCCCAATTTTGAATCTAAAATTGATTATACCCGTATTTCTTATTAATAATTTTCCCGTCTCCTTACAGGTCATTCGTCTCTAACCCAATCTCCTCTAAAAAGGTGGAGATTCGAATCTCTTACCTCCCCATTCCTATAATGGAAGGTTAACCACCGGAGCTAGAGGTGTTAAATGGGTGGGTCGAGTTGGATTTGGGTCGGGTCATTAATGGTCCGACCCAAATTGACCCATTAACTCATTTATGACTCATTTATGCCTAATGTAAATTTTCGACTCATACCCAACCCATATATGACCCATTTAATTAAACTTAAAATAGTTTATTTCTTATATATATGTTTAAAAAAATGATATTACTAAAATAGTTTTATACAACACAAATTTAATGGACAATTTTTATAAATTTTAAAATAATTATTTTAAAAAATTGAATTTTAATTATTTTTTAATTTTTAATTTGTAATTTTCTTTTTTCTTTTTGTTCTTCTTCTTTTTTGGCCGCCGCCACGACGATAGCGGCCGACCACAAGTGAGCCTCGAGCTTGCCCTCGCCGGACGTCGACGAGGCCTCCGCCTTGCCGATATGGTGAGCTTGAGCCTCGCTAGTGTTGGGCAAGGCCTCCGCCTCGCCAGATTTGGCGAGCTCGAGGCTCACTAGCGTTGGGTGAGCTCGAGCTCGCCTCTCACCGATCCGGCGAGGCTTGGGCCTCTCCGATGTCGGCGAGCTCGAGGCTCGCACGGCCGATTCTTCGGCCATTGCCGTGCCGGCGACCGGAGGAAGAAGAAAGAAAGAAGAAAGAGGAAAGAAAAAAAAAGGAAAAAAAAAAAGAAAAGAAAATTAAAATAAAAAATAATTATAATTTCACTTTTTATAAAAAAATATTTTTGTAAAGTTAAATAAATAAAGAGATTCTCTTTATAAATGGGTTCATTTTTAATGGGTTGATAAATGGGTCTTAAATGAGTCTGCTCTTAGACCCGTTTAAGACCCATATATCTCAACCTCTTTATTTTCAAAACCTATTATAGGTGTTTTGGAAAATGATGCTTGACTCATTAATGACCCATTTAACTAGACTTTAGTTTTTTTTTTTTTTTTTTTGTCGGCCCTACTCTAATTCTACTCTAACACTCACTTCGGACTTTTGCCATTGCCTCTCGCGGGCGTGGGAGTTGAAACCCACTCTTGAAATAAAATCGTCCCCACCTCAATTCCTTCCGGAAGGTGGGGATTTGAACTCAAACCTTCCCCTTCCAAGTTGGAAGGGTGGCCACTGGAGCAAACTCCCAGGTGGTTTAACTAGACTTTAGTTCACTATACATCCTTATGAGTTTTTTTTTTCAAAGTTCGTGTATCCACTTATTCGTTTATTAATTTCTTATTTCCAATTTTACTTTTATACGAAAGTATATTTGTTGTTAAATTAAAATTTTCGATATCATCCTATTTACTAGTTTCATGTTCATTTTGGATGAAATTGGGAAATTAAGTTTCGAATGCAAATACATATATGATTATATTAATGCTCGTGGCTTGCTGCATTTTTATTGGGCTAATTTTAATCACAAATGTCTTTGTAGTCCTTATAATATATATGAAAAGAGAGAAAAACTAAAAAGAGAGACTGAAATCGGAAAAACCCTAAAACATCTACGTCTCGTCCTCCGCTTCTCACCGTGCCGTACGGACCCCGCCTGAATCTCTGTGTCTCCGCCTCTCCGCCTCTCCGCCTCTATGGGTCGGAGTGAATTTGTAGTGGAATATGGGAAGGCTTCCGTTGGTGATGAGAACGAAGGGGGTTGCAGCGAGAAGAAAAAAAAGAAGAGGAAGCGAGAAGTAGGCCGGGACGAGAAGGAACTTGAGAAGGCGGTGAAGAAGGGAAGTACACTTAGCGAGGGCAATGAAAGCGGCGGAGGTAAGAGTGTCTCAGAGGTCCCCCAGATTGTCGAAGATGGAGATGGGCACATGCATGATGGTGACTTTGAAAACATGGAAGAAAGACTGCAGATCCAAACAAAGAAGAAAATGAATAAGAAGCACAAAGATTTTAAGAAGATGGATGATGTAGATACGGCTTTCTCAGCATCTAAGCATTTTGCAGACGACAGACATGAGGTGGGAATGCAGGAGCAGAACAAGTCTTTGGGCAAGAACATCGAGGAAATAAAAGATACAGATGATGGCGGTATAAAGAAGAAAAAGAAGAAAAAGGGAGGAGGGATAGTGATCCTGTCGGGATAACCAAAAGAAGGCGGAAGCAAGTAGATCTTCTGATGCGGAGATAGTGAAAAAGGATATTCGTGAGAAGGAGAGGAGCAAGAGAAAGAAACAGAAACGGATTGAGGAACAGGATCATGTAGCAAGTGGAAATCTTGATAAGGAGTACATGGAATCTGAAGCTGATGCTCGTTTTACGAATGACAATATGGGGAGTGAAGAGAAGAAGCCCACAAAAGATAGGAAGCGCAAGAAGGACAAGGCTGCAAGAGATGGAATTGAAGGAAAGGATCGAAAAAAGAAAGCAAAAAGAGTAAGTTTTGCTGAAAATGTTGAGGTTTTTCCTCCCTCAGATGGTCCGAGCGAGGAAGATAATAGCAAGGATGGAAACCTTGTGCGGGGTAAGAAATTCTCGAAAGAAGAAGATGAGCTAGTCAAAGAGGCTGTTTACAATTATATAGAAGCTCATAACTTAGGTGAAGATGGCTTGAAGATGGTACTCAACTGTGGAAGCCATCCCGAGGCCAGAAATTGTTGGAAGGAAATAGGCGCATATTTACCTTGGAGGCCTAATGAAAGCGTATATCATCGTGCTCATCTGCTATTTGAAAGAAGCGAGAATCATACCTGGACTCCTGAAGAATGCGAGCTTGTTCGCAAGTTCAAATTGGAGGACGTTGGCTGATGCTCTTGGTAGACACAGGTTTCATGTGAAGGATACCTGGCGGAGAATAAAATTTCCATATAAGAAAGGGCCTTGGTCCCAGGATGAGTACCGGCAACTATTTGATCTAGTAAACATGGACCTACGAATGAAAGCCGCCGAGGAGAGAAAGTCAAAGCATGGCATGCTTCTTGACAATATTGCCTGGGGGGCTATAAGTGACAGTTTGAGCTCTCGCAATCATGCTGTTTGTTGTGAGAAGTGGTACAAGCAATTAACATCTCCTATGGTAGCCGAAGGCACTTGGGCAGATACCGATGACTATCGGTTGCTCAATGCTCTTGTTGATCTGGATGCTTGCTCAATTGAAAGATGTCGACTGGGACAAACTCATTGAGAATAGATCTGTGGATTTATGTCAAAAGCGGTGGAAACAAATGGTTAAACACATTGGCAGTTACTGGAGCAAGTCATTTCCTGAGCAGGTGGAAATTCTTTCAGAACGATATTGCCCTGATATGCTGGAAGCAAGGGAAATTTACGCTAACAAGCCTAGAGTTTTGTGACACCAACTTCCTTCGTGTGAGTAAAAGCTTTTGAGCATTTCTAAGCTGCCTAAATGATGTGATCTTGCGTCTTATGGTTTATCAAGTTCATCTTCTTAGCAGCATAGGGTGTTACTAGACCGTCAGGTGGGTGGGTCAGCGATGATAGAGGAGGAGTGGAGGTCCGACGGTGGTGGATGAAGGAAGAGGAAGAGAGGGGCATTGAGAGGTGAAATAGGGGAGATTTTTTTAAATATTTTATTTAAATTCCACTTCAACTATTGACATGGATCCATGGACACATGTCAATATATTAGTGGGTATAAGTGAAAAAATATACACCACATGGGATGCTGACATGGTGATATCAAACCACTGAATATCTTTTCTATTAGTAGTTAATTTATATCCACTTAATCATATGATAACGCCGTACAAATGATTTATGAATGCCTTATGATGGTTCATTATGATTTGAATTTTATATCAAAACTGTCTTATGAGAGATATCACAATTCAAATGCATTGATTAAGTTGCTACAAGATTCCATCATTTACAAGCACCGAACAACCATTCATAATAAACAGGCATTTGTTACGTACATTTATTCCTATAGTACATGCAAACATGCTTAGAGTCGACACTTGTCTGCAGCCATGCTTGAGGTTGACATTTATATGCATGCTTGAGGTTGACATTTATATGCAACCACGGAAGCCAACCTTAAGGCAAACTTCATTTAAGCGTCTCAAGAGATGATGCGAAGCATTATACTGCACGATTGTGAACGCATTCTTGTCGTCCTTAACAATCCCACTAGACGTCTAATTGTCCTTGACAATCCCACTAGAGGAATCATTGTCCAAGCTGGCCGCGAGAGCCTCCATTTCTTGGTTGATGCTGTCAACCCTAGCGAACCTGGAGAACTTCCTCACGGCCACGCATTGTGCTTTCCGCTCGTCGAGTTTCAAGCTCAGCTCGGGATTAGGCTGTGGAGGGATACCTTGGAGCTTGATGGCAAAAAGAAGTTGACCCAGCATGATCTGAAGGACCCTTGACAAGATTGCGCGATGCTCGTCACGACAAGAGAGGTCATATTGGTTTGGGAGGAGTTGAGGTTTGCGCCGTGAATGAATTGGTACAAACTGATTCAATAAATGCATGATCATTAAGCAACCTTACACCTACATGATCAAAGAAAGAATCGAACTCCAAAAACCTGTGAAATCCTTCTTTTGTGGACTTCTCGAAGGATGTTCCTCGGAGAGGAGCAGCCATCCAGGTGGAATTCCTGCAAAGTCTGATCTTGAAATCAGAGGAAAAGTGCCAAAAAAGTATAAACCTTTTGTTGATTTAGTTCTAAATCTTTTTTTTGGTGCCAATTTAGTCCTAAACAATTTTACGTTGTGCCAATTCAGTCATTTCCAGCCAATTTTGGCCAGATTTTGCTAACTGGACATCGGCCGGCTGACGTGGCTTGATCGGTGCCGACGTGGATAACTTTTAATAATATTTTAAAATTTTAATATTTTATTTTTATTTTTATTTCTTTCTTCTCCTCTTCTTCCTTCAACCGGTCGCCGGACCTCGGCGATCGGCCGGGCGACGGCCGGTGAGGTCGAGGTCGACCTCGCCGGCCACCTCGCTAGTGGCTGCGAGGGCGGTTCGGTGAGGCTCGACCCTCGCTAGGGTCGGTGAGGGCGAGCCTCGCCCGCCCGGTCAGCGAGGGCGAGCCTCGCCCGCCCGGCGCGAGGCTGCCCTCGAGGCTTGGGTGGCGAGGCTCGCCCTCGTCGGATCCGGCAAGGGTCGAGTCTCTCTCCCTCCCTCTCCTCCTCCGTGTCACTTTGTAATCTCATCTCCATACGCGCCCTCTCCCTCGAGGGTTTCATCTTGTTCTTCATCTTCATTTTCTCTTCTTTTTGTCCTTCGTGATTTTCTTCGTTCTTCGTTTCTTCTTCTTCTTCTTCGACCTCAAGCCCTAAATCCGACGCGGTAGCTCAAGCCACGGGAAGATGCAGCGGCGGAGGTTGAGGCAAGAGTAGGCGATGATGCAATAGTCCCTGTACCCTCACCTTGGCCTCCTTGCTGCTCCCCAGGTCGCCTCCTCGCGCCAAGCTGGCAGGGCTTGCCCTCGCCGGCCATGGGCGAGCTCGACCCTTGCCAGATCCAGCGAGGGTGAGCCTCGTCGCCTAGGCCGACCTTGCTGGATTTGGTGAGGGAGAGGCTCGCCCCAGTGTGAGGCCGACCTCGCTGGCCACCTCCCTTGCGGCCACTTTGGAGAGGTGGCCGGCGAGGTCGAGCCTCGTCGACCTTGCCAAATCCGACGAGGGGGAGAGGCTTGCCCCCCAGCGCGAGGCCGCCCTCGCGGCCACTAGCGAGGTGGCCGGCGAGGTTGACCTCGACCTCGACCTCGCCGGCCGTCGCCTCCGGCTGGTTGCCAGACCTCGGCAACTAACTGGAGGAAAAAAAAGAAAAAGAAAAATATTAAAATTCAAAAATATTAGAATATTATTAAAAGTTATCAATGTCGGTGTCGATTAAGCCACGTCGGCCAGCCGACATCCAGCCAGCAAAATCCGGTCAAAATTGGCCGGAAAGGACTGAATTGGCACAATATAAAAAGGTTTAGGATTAAATCGGCACCAAAAAAAGGTTAAGACTAAATTGGCACAAAGACAAAAGGTTTACGGGCACTTTTCCCCGAAATCAGAGGCCAACAACACCATTGGTTATTGAGGCGATTCGATTGCATGATCAGAAGGGATTATTGTCAGTGAACACAAGATCAAAGCCAATATACTTGAGGATCTCTTCATTGTTGTTTTGGTACGAGTTGCAAAAGTGCATTTGCTTGGTCCCTTTTATAACCGAAATCTTCAACACCAAAATGAAAGCACAAAAATTAATCTTACATCTCTTTTTTGAAAGTTTCGTACCAGGTTTTACTAAATACTAGATACGAGAAATCACACTTGTATTTGCCTCTTGGTGGTTGGTCGTGCGATGCTTATGAATGGCTAGTTTTTTCTTCACAGGGCTATATTTTTCTCCTGATTGATGGAAACCGCTTCTCATTATGCTTTTGATTGGAATTACCGACATCACTCACAAACAGATTTAATTACATATGAATACAAATGAGGTCCGCCTTTTTAACTAACCAATTGAAACGGTTGGCAGAAGTTTCCTCCAACCAGGGATAGAGGGAAATATAATCTTTTTATGAACTGAAAAACCTCACCCCATTCAGCATGATAACCACGTTGTAACGGTTCTCGTATTTAAAGAACAATAAAGCATGTGACAACACCAATTTTCATTAGCTCTAAACTAATTTACAAAATCATTATTATTGATATTGACGTGTGGAAGAACTCAATTACACGAATACCTCTGAATACACGTGTCATCCCATCAATATTGTCCATGTAAACATTTCTTTCCCACCCTCAGTCACATCAGCAGAAGGCTGGATTACCTAAACATTGTCTAAGTGTGTGAGAATCAGAAACATAATCATAAACTAACATCCACTGATTCAAGTTGTCATATGTCATCATTTTCCTGCCAGACGAAGACAGCCAATATCATAAGTCAAAGATTCAGTCAAGAACATAAATTGTGGATGTCATATTTTTTAAATGAATAAAAGGATCGAAGTGCTCACTTTTGATGTCGCAAACTGGTGGAATCCGGTACGGAGGAAGTGCCCATGGTATTCCGATGGAAAGACAATGACCGGGCATAAAAGATTTTGAAGTTAGTTAGGTGAAAAAGAAGGGGTAGAGAGAGATGAACGAAACTGATAGCCCCGAATTATGTCAGGGCAAGAGAAAAACAAGTAAGGACCCCTTGACCGAAAAAGTAACAGATGCTCGCAAGACTCTCAAATTCACCCCATTTTTGTCGAACTTACATTCTTATATTAAATTAAAAAAAAATGACTTCTATTTCAACACGGAGAATCAATTTCACCGGGTCCATGTCGGAGACGGCGTGGTGGTCAGCAGCAATCGTGTTTGGACAACGAAACTTACACTGTGGTCCTCTTTGAGTGTGGGTTCAATTGGATGAAGCCGTTATCTTTTATACGCGAGACCAACAATGAAGCTATCTTGATAGTTTCCAGCCGAGGGATATTGGCTTCTACCACTACATATTCTCCAAAATAATCTACCACTAAGTTTTCTGGTTTTTTTTCCCCAAATATAGTTCTCATTTATTAATATAAAGAATGAACATACATAGATGTAGATGTTAAATATATTAGAGTCCAAAGGTTTCAAGGGAATATAAGGTTTAGTTAGAATGAAGGCTTTCCTTACAATGGATTTTGGTTAGTCAGTCTGCCACCTTATTTACTTTTTGATTGCAATGGGCCACTTTAAAATCCAAATAAAAGTTAAGTCGGGCATGGGCTTTCTTGATAAGTAAACTCACCTCACAAGAAGGTTCTTCTTCTCCGGATAAGCCATTTATGGGGTAAAACTAATATGAGTTCATTTCAAAAGCAGTACTTGAGTGTGATATGAAGAAATTTAGGGTTTTCAATAGAGTTACTCAATTTGCGTTATAGACACGTCATGACTACGTGCAAAGTCATGCACTAGAAGAGTTATTATGACACACACATGTTATGGCTCATTCATAAGTCTCTTCCATGTAAGCTCCAAAATTGTTTAACTTCAAGGCATTGGGAGAATTACCAAAAAAATCCTAAACTTATCACAATTGTGCCAATTCGATCATAAACTTTTTTTTTTTGGGCCAATTGAGTCTTAAACCTTTTATATTTATACCAATTCAATCTATCTGGCCAATTTTGGCCGAAAATCACTAATGTGGATGCTGACCACCTATTCCTTCTTTTGTTTCCCACAATGGTTGACAAGGGTCACTAGAGCTTGCTATCCATTGGGAAGGGACTATGAAGGTCTTGCCGACCGCCAGTGAGGGTGGCGGCCCTTGCTTGGCCTTGCCTAGATCTAAATGAGGGCAACCTCGTTAGGGCCTCGCTGACTATAGGCGAAGGCAGTAATGGCCTTGCCAACCATAGGTGAAGTTGCCTTCAACCATGGTTGATGAGGCTACCCTCACCTACGGTTGTTATGGCCTCGCCTAGTGGTCGATGAACTCCAAAGACTCTCGTCGGCCACAATGAGGAACAAAGGAAGGAAGGAAAAAGAAAGAAAGATATAGATAAATAATTCAAAAAATATTAAAGTATTATGTAAAATTGTCCATATTAGTGTCGGCATGCTATGTAAGACCACTGGCATTCATGTGAGCGATTTTCGGCCAAAATTTGTTGGATGGACTAAATCGACACAAATATAAAAAATTTAGGGTTGAATTAGTAAAAATAAAAAAAAAAGTTTATGACTGAATTTGTATAATTACAATATGTTGAGGACATTATGGGTAATTTTCCATGAAAGCGCTATGTTAAGGTTTTCTCAAACTCGATCCAAAGCTTGTCTATGCTTGGTTCTTTTCTTAGATCTAGCTGTCCCTCAAGCAATACCGTCATACAAGGTCAAAGCAGCTTCCAGTAGCTTCCCTAAGTTTGGGACTTGCGCTCAAAACTTAAAATTGTTCATTTCCTTCCAAATTAACTATAGAACAACAAAAAAAATTCCAAAAGACAATGATGTATGTTTGAAAATTAACCAGTCATTCCTCAATTATAGACAAATATGCTGACATTTAGGGTTGGGTGACATTGTAATTTGGACGTCAAGGGGCAAAGCAATAGAATATGCTTAATCATCTCTAGGTGCGGATTGCAGAGAATACACATTGGATCGGGTGCAATTTTCCTTCGAAAAAGCTTTCCCTTTGCTTTCATTTGTAGTTCTCTACTGCCTATCTTCTAACTTTACGATAACTTTCAGACGAGAGACCTTAATGAGTAATTGATTTTTTAAGCATCAAGATTGATATCATTGTGTCAAAGGTTGAATTTCATTTTTGGTAGTGCATTTCGGCAACAAATTAAGTTCAATTATGATACAATTGACATCAATCAAAATGCAGTCAAATTCTAAAATTTCAAAAAGGTGAAAACTCAACACATAAGAGTAAAAGCTATATAAACCAAATAGAGAAGGGAGGGTGATGGGCCGCTAGCCCTCTTTCAACGACGATTGTTGATGACCCTCACTTGAGTCTCTATTAGGACAACCATCATGCTATGTCATGAGTTTGAGACCTTCTAGGCCTTTCCTTTAGCCCTAGCCATCAGTAGCCCCCTCCACACCCCTCTATATTTTGTTGACGTGACACCTATTAGGTACTATATTTGTGGCACCCCGAAACACCTAAGGTCGCCACAGGTACTTATCGCTCCACCTAATAAATACTAGTTACATCTCTTAGCAGAAGCACCATAGTTCATAGGTATTTTTTTTTTTTTGAAAAGGGTCCCAGCGCAACTTATTAGCGGAAGCATAAACAAGTCTCACCATTCCTCCCTCCAATAATCATAATGCAATGCACACCAACTACACACCATATGAAAAGATGAAGCCGAGCCACTTTTATTTACATATTTTCATGATGGATTTCTCGAGTCGGTACAACCAAAAAGAAAAGCCAAGATTTTTAACTAAATTTGGCCACAACTCAAAAGAGATCTCGACCCCCTATATCGATCACGTGTCATTCTCCATCTACAAGTGTCGGCTATCCTAAAAAAGTGTCAGCTCCCCACTCCTCACGCGGGTCATCATACCCACCCCGATGCGTCAGGTGGTGGCGGCGGCAACATCTCCCGCATCACTCCGTCACGATGGACGTGGACCGATAAGAACTCCTAGATGACCGGGCCCCCAGTCAGGCCCACATCATACATCACCAGCACATGAACCCATATAAACGTCAGACCAGGGATGGTGACACAATCAATCTCCGAACACTCGACTTCCATGTCAGATGGAAGGCCGTAAAAGGTACCTCGCATGACCGGAGGGAGAGGTATCTTTCTAATCTAAAATGTTAGTCCCCAAAGGGGTGAGTACAACCACTCAGTAGGTAAAAGATCCATTAAACTACTTAATGCATCACACAGAACAATCAAGGCATCACAAACAAAGCATATATCATTCGTGCATCCAAGCATAACTTACCTTACAGACATGCATATGTCATCATACCATATGTGCATACACCATCATGCGCTCATCATCAAGCATTCATGCATATCCATGCCTCATGTGCATATGTTCCATGCACTCATACATATCATATCATACAGCCATGCATACATGTCACCATACCATGCATGATTCAATTTCAACTTTTTATCTTTCAATTGGGTCACCACATTTCTCTTTCCTGGGACCAGTGATTGCATCCCACATTTTATCACTTGCACCCCACCTGGCATCGCGAGGAACCTCCGGCACACATCACCAAGCATCCGGCACCCCCACATCCCGGGCATCTTGCATCCCAACTGGCATCACAAGGTATCCCCTCAGCACACACCTCCGAGGCTTCCGGCACCCCCACATCCCGGGCATCTCGAAACTCTCAAGGACATCCGGCACCCCCACATCCCGGGCATCCGGCACTCCCCTTTCCGAGCATCCCGACACTCCTGAGGCATCGTCGGCTCACCCCTCCGACGGTATTCTCATTTATCATAACTCATATTCACAATTTATGTCTCAATATCAACATGGCACATGATGTAATGGCAACAGAGTCAATTTCAGCTTTTCATTATATATCTAATGCCAAATATCATCACATGTGCAGCAAGATTCAATCACTTACAATAATACAATTTATGGGGCTCATACAAAACAGAATAGTCCATGCATTACAGCATTTGAAATTCGCACAATCCAGCTTGCACAGTTTTAGAAAACATTTTCATTAAATATCCAAATGACCTTTAAAAAATATTAAATTTGAACATGTAATAGTCAAGACATAAAGGCAGATATTTCATGAATAACACTACACCAAAAGACCCTCATACAATTTGGTATAGACCAAGCATCACAGCACTACTATTCTAACAATTCAACTTGCACAGTTTTTGAAATTTTTTTGGTTAAATAGGCAAATGAACTTTAAAAATTATGAAATTTAAATATGTTGTATTGAAGACATAAAGAGATGTATTTCATGAAGAACAAATTGCCGAAAGAATCTCATAAAAAACGATATAGCCCACGCATTGAAACTGACTAAGTCCGAACACATCAGATTACACGGTTTTAGAAAAATTTCCGATTAAATACTTTAATGGCCTTCAAAAATTATGAAATTTGACTATGTGGTAGTAAAGACCCTAAGGTAGATTTTTCATGAAGAAATAAAAGTCAGATTCGTCCTAGGTAATTTAATATAGGTGGTTAAAACTTCTGTTCCTCATACCGAAATTTCTAGATCCAACTACTCCTGAAAAAACCATGTTTTCACCTACCTATTATCATTGGTTTTCTCTAAATTTTTGATATGTTAAACCTAAAGATGTCTTTTATATCTTTTGTTAAGAAATTAAAGTGAAATTTCAACAAAAAGTTAGCCTTACAGTCCATGCATTCATCAAAGGTAGTTACCGAAATCTCCAGATTCAGTCTTTCCAAAGAATAAAGATTTCACCCACTTATAATTATTTGTTTTGTCCCAAATTTTAGTATGTTATACTTAAATAAGTCCTTAACAACTTTCATTTAGAAGTCACGGCCAAAATCAACTCGAACATCACATGCAAGCCATTAGAACATTCAAGGTCAAGCTGTTTTCTCAAGAACAGTGTACTAGCCTCAAACACCACTCTTAAAACTTCAGCTTTTCACACCCTAAACATCCGAAATTTATCACCATTCAATCACAAATACTAGGCACAACATGCAAGAGTAGATCAAGGATCCCACTTGCCTCTAACTGAGCAAGCAACGAGCACAACGGCGACGGACGACGGATGCACGGCGGATGGTCGAACGGTCCTCCTCCTTCCTCTCTTCCTTTCTCCCTTCCTTCCTTCCTTCCTTCTCTTTCTCTCCTCTTTCTCTCTTCTCGGACGAACTCCCTCTCTCTCTCCCTCTCTCTTGCTTAAACCGGCAACATCTTCCCTAATTTCTTCCCCTCCATCATTAGCCATCATTAGGTCATGCATGGAGGACACTTGGCAATTCTCTTGGGACAAATGGGGGGAGACATGCAACCGGATCCCTCCCTCCTTTGCACGTCGACAACCCTTCATGGGCTTGGGCCAGCCATGGGCCGGCGGTAGCTCTCCTCCTTGTGCTTCGTGGGCCGGCCGAGGATGGGGTGAGGCAATGGGCTGGTTTGAGCCTTTAAATGTCCAGCCCATCCTCATCCTATAAATTCACCTAATCCTTAATTATATATACACCTAATTGAGATTTATTATTCACCAAAACTTTGTGACCCAATTTAATAAATTCCAATCCATAATCCACATGGTCAAAAATAGAATTTTCATATCAAATAGTTACCCACCAAAAGCTTGGCCAAAGTTTTAATGCAAGACATGAATTAGAGCACCCCTAAAGGTTGGCAAGAAATTCTAGGATGCCACAATATTAGCGCCGAATGTCCTTAAAAATATTGAATTAAGTCACATCAGAGTTTTATGCCACTTAGAATGGACAATGGTGGCAAAAAAAAGTTAATTCAATCTGTTTGTACAAATTTTGGAGACTTGATTATATTATTTTAGATTTTTAGAGTTTAACTGTATTTTTTTTATTAAGTATAGAACTATGGTATACTTATACCTAATTGATAAAGTGGAGAATTATACAAACAAATAA
Source organism: Eucalyptus grandis (assembly GCF_016545825.1). Lineage (NCBI taxonomy): Eukaryota > Viridiplantae > Streptophyta > Magnoliopsida > Myrtales > Myrtaceae > Eucalyptus > Eucalyptus grandis. Next base: position 33,740,470 of record NC_052619.1, read on the forward strand.
AGTGAAGAACATAACTATTTTGGTAGAAGTCCATTTTTAATCCTTAATTTAACTTCTTTTAATCAAATCCTAGAACTATAAATTTGCCTCATCAGTCTAGAAATTGCATAATTTTGCCATTCAAGTCCCTCCGTTCCCCGTCCAATTAATTAGAGCTGATGTGTTAGTTAGAATTAGCAAGAGAATAAGTTAATAAAACTTTTTATTATCGTAAACTAATAGGTAATATAACCTTGATGATTAAGTTGTAACTTAACCAAAAGCAATAAGATATCTCAAAATTGGTGTTGTCCTCAAGATTTCCATATCCAAGTCTAGTTGGTTACAAGGAGACGTAATATTTCCAAATAAAATAGATTTGTGAGCCAAAGAAATTTGATTTGACAAATTATGCAAGTCTAACAACTTGATTAGGTATTTTTTTTTTAAAAAAGGGAAGTGATTAAATGATAGTTTTTAATCTACTATAAGAAGAGCATTTTATTCTAGGCTATAAAAAAATGAATGACAAATAATTATAAATTTTTGTGGGGCTCCACTCTTTCAAGAATTTGTAGCTCACAAGTAGCTCAAAGACTGTTATGTTAGTAAAGCTCATTAAAATTTTAAAGATTATGTGCGTGCGTGCGTGCGTGCGTTGTTGGAGAAAACTTTAATAGATTTGAAGTTAATGGACTTAGACTTAAAACCAAGGGAAGGCGGAGTCAGTTTGAATGGACCTAGACTTAGAACCAAGGGAAGACAGAGTCAGTTTTCTGTAGGTATGCCTTCCCACAGTGGGTGAACCTCTCCCGTTCAAGCCCATCAGGGATAGCCTTTTAGCAATAAATCACTTTGACCTTTAGTTCAGAGTCTAGAGACATTCACAGATGCCAGGATGGTAACATTTCTAACTATTTGAACTGCATTTCTCAGAGGATCCTACCAGGCTGGAGAAGAAGAAGAGTTTAGAAAGCCATTGAGAGTTTTCACAAAACACTCACTTTACTTCAAGGGACTCTGCCTAACACATTACATCCTCCTTGCCTTTTATAGGCATTGAGAGGTCACACATAAACAAGGACCATGCTCATGGGTCTCGAAACAAACAGAGGCTCCAGAAACTTCTAGTAGGGAATTTTGACAATATGAACAGTGACAATGAATAGTGATTTTCATATCCTACAGCTATAGTCACGCTACAGTGACTTGCTACAGTCAGCGGTTTCGTCCGTTACAAGCATTGTAGTTATAGTCTGCGTCATTAGAGCTATGCATTGCCAAAAGATGTTCTTTATATTTTTGCTCAAGTCTTGCAAGTGAATTTGGTGAGAGAATTTAGTTTGATGAGGATGCTTCCTCTTGATTCTGGGAGGAGCCTGTAGTGTCGGTAGGAATGTTTGATTGATGCCAATTAGATGGTTGAGCATAGTAGGAAGTGTCCATGCCTAGAGATAAGGACAAAGGTCCTTGATCATAGGGGTCTTGGGAAAGAGGACCTCCCCATTGTGCATAGGGGTCTTGAGAGGACTGCGCAGGGTCATTTGTGTCTGTCATTTCTTGTTCCTGTGATGATGCAGCTTGCTTGAATTCCTTGAGTGCTTCCTTAGCTTTTGGTACAAAGCTATAATGATCCCATGCAGTGGGTACATTATAGTTCCATACATCTTCAGGAATTGTATTATTTTCCTGGCATAAAACTCTTTGAAGTTCTCGGTACTGGTGCTCACAACAACCAACAGGTCCTGGAAAGGATTTGTAAATCCGAGCTTTTGTAAAGTGCGACTGAGGTTTATAGGATGTGATACCTATAATCTGTGGAGCATCGGTGATGCTACCATTGTTCTTTACAAAAGCCCACGGACATCAAAATAATAGAATATAGTGGACTTCAGGGTTTGGTTGTATGGTTCTCAACTCTTGCTATAAGAGCTGCTTCCGATGAGTGGGAGGATAAAACCAATTAAGGAAGGCTCAAAGGTTTTTCTTACTTTCTTTTTCAATATTTCGATCGAGTCCGAATATCCTAGTGAGGTTGGTAATGAATCTTCTGGTTGGAATTTCAATAGCTATTAAGTACTTATTGGTTAAGTACCATAATAACCATCTCAATTGATCAGGGAAGTCTTCTTCTTTCCAAATTAAATGATGTATGAATGGATAATCTAGATTTAATCCAAAATGATAAAGGATTGAACCTCCATGGAGTCTGAATAGATCCGTGTGACATTGCCACATGAGGTTTTCTAGATTTTCAGTGAGGCTGTCATTCTGGACTTGTTCAACAATCTCTTGAGGGTATTGTCAGCTTGGCCAATCTCTTATTCTTTTAATCTTATACTTTTCATTGCGATGAAGAGTATGGAAGGCACGCCTCGTGAGGTATATGTTAATTTCTGCTAGTGTCTTTGGTCTTGATAAAAAGTTAGCGAGGACGTTCTTCTTTTTGGCAATATGTTTGGTTTTAAAAGAGAATTTTGAAAACCATTCAGCCCATCGAAGTAGTTGAGAATTTGAAATCTGCTTTTGTTTGAACTTGGTCATATGAGAAAATGATGCCATGTCTAATTCTACTAGGAAGTGATGGCCGATGAGATGGAATTCGAATTTTTTTATTTCATTTTTCACTGCCAAGATTTCTTTAAAAGTGGAGTGATAATGCATTTCAAATGGGAAAATTTTCCACTTTTGTAAGCACACAGGTGTGTGGCATCCTAAAACTTCATGACAACCTCTAGATATGCTATGAACCATGGATAGGTGATGGAAGCACCAACGGACTATGTTATAGTCATTAGTCTAATAAATTTCAATAGATTAAGGCCGAGTATTTTAATGGACCATTATTTAATAGTAAAATTTTATTCTTGGCTGTGCGCTTTATAGGTTGGATTTTATTGATTCATGTTACGAGATATTATGGCCATATGAATTTGTAATTAGGTGTACACTTAGGGGGAGATTAAATGGGAAAAATTAGAGAAGGAGTGGACTGATTTTCTTAAAGCCCAAGACTAGCCCCACCATTCGACTGGCCCAAGAAGCCCAATGGGTTGTCGATCGAAGGAAGAGAGAGACCGGATGGAGGAGTCGGCCCAAGGGAGGCCCATCATCTTGCATGGCAAAATTAACAAGTGGCTAAGGGGATCAACCAAGTGTCATCTTGCATACAAAGTAATGATTACTAACTAATCATTGAAGGGAAAGAAAAGAGGAAGGGCGGATTGAGAGAGAGGGTTTTCGACTGTGAGAGAGAGAGAGAGAGAGAGTGAGATCGAGAGAGAGGGAGAGTGAACCGAGAGAGAGGAAGCCGAGGCCGACTGTGAGCCGTGAAGGGAGGAGGAGACCATCGATCAAGCCCCGTCGTTGTGCTTGCTGTGATTTTTCTTTGGATTAGAGGCAAGTAGAGTCCTTTGATCTACACTTTTCTTGTTGTGATTGTGTGTATTGTATGGTGAATTTCGGAGGTGGTGGAGGTGAGAATTTTCGAAGTTATAGGAGTTGTGTCTTAGCCTAGTATTATGTTTTCTGGGAAAACGATCCGACCTTTGGTGATTTCGTGAGCTGCATGCAATGTTCTAGCTGGAATCTCACTTTGACTTATTGATGAAAGTTGTATATAACTTCTTGGAGAGTAACATATTAAAATTTTAAAGGAAACGAACGAGTATTTGTTGGTGAAACTATTTTTCTTCAAAGATACTAGATCTGGAAACTGTTGTGTTGATCTATTGTGAATCTGTGAATTTTGTGCAAGTATCCAGTCCGAATTTGATCTCGTGTCCTTGATAAGAGTTGTAGGCGACATCTTGAGAAGTAACATAATAAAATTTGAGAATAAATGGACAAGTATTGATTGGGGAAAACGATTTTCTTTGAAGAGGATCAATCTGGACAGTGAACCGAGAGTTAGGGAGAGTTATAAAAATTATAACTTTCAATATAGAAGGAATTAGACTTCTATTTCTTCATGGGAATTTTACCTCTAGGTCTCATATATAACAAATTAAAATCTCAGACCTTTCAGAGTTCATTTAAGAGCTTAATCGAAATTATTTTCGAAACTGTGCAAAAGTGGCGTTGGAAATTCTGTTGCTGTGATGTATGGACTTATGTGATTGATATGAAACTTTCTTGACATGGTGTTCTGCATGAAATATCTTTCTCTAGGTCTTGTATACATTATGTTAAGCTTTCAGAAATTATTGAGATTGTTTACTAATTTTTCGAGAATTATTACTAAAGAGGTGCATTCTGTTTTATCCGAAAATTGTTCTATTTTCAAAAACCAATGAATTGCTTTATGAAATGTGATATCGTGGGTGTTATTTATATTGCATATGTTGTGACATTTAGCATGTTATATATCATCAAAAAGACTAGTTTAGACCTCGGATATTATTGCATCAAATGCTGATTTGAAAATGAGATATATATGTGAATATACATTGTGAGGATAATGATACCGTCGGAGGTGTGAGCCGACGATGTCCCGGGAGTGTCGGGATGCCCAAAGTGTGTGTGCCGGAGGGTTTTCGGGAGTTTCGGGATGCTCAGTGGTATATCAGTACGTAATTCCAAGGGATGCCTGGTGGTATGTTGGTATGTAATCCCATAAGGCAAGGGTAACCATTTTCATGGCGAGCTCCGGTGATTCCTCGTGATGCCAGGTGGGATGCGAGATGCCCGGAGTGTGTGTGCCGAAGGTTCCTCGCGACGCCAGGTTGGGTGCGATCGATATATGAGGGATGCAAACACTGGTCCCTAGGAGAATGATGAGATCCTTTTGAATATCAAAATGGGAATTGAATCATGCACGTGTGTGTGTGCATATGGCATGTGGTATAATTGCCTGTGAAATTGAGTTGATACTATTTGGCATTGAGAATGCAATCATGATGGCATTGAATGGATCTCATGAGGATATATACATGATTGTGTGGATGATATGAATCATGCGTATGGGTATGTGCATATGGCATGAAATATAATTGTCCATGAACTTGAATTGGTATTACTTGGCATGGAAAATATGATTAGTAAGGTCGTAAATGAATCTCATGGACATATATGTATGATGGCATGGATGATATGTGCATTTCGCATGAAATTGTGGTTGTCTTGCCTATTGTATTGTGTAGTTTGATGGATCTTTACTGTTGAGTGGTTGTACTCACTCCTTTGGGGACCAACATTTCAGAATGAGTGATGCCTCTAGCACCTGTCACACATGGTACATTCTATGGCTTACCATCTGATGTTGGGGTCGAGTGCACGGAACACCCCTGTGTCGGTGTTCGTGGTTTGGTGTTTATCCGAGTCTGTGTTTTGGTCATGTATGATGTGGGCCTACCTGATGGCCCTGTAGTTCAGGAGTTCCTTTCTGTACACGTTCGACGCGATGGACTGATGATGGGGATGCTGCCGCCGCCACCGGCTGATGCACTGGGTTGGGTGTGATTGGAGCGTGTGACTGGTGGAGGATGACACTTTTTGGGATGGCCGACACTAGCTGATGGATTGATGTACATGTCTGATGTATAGTCGGGTACTTTTGAGTATAGCCGAGCTTAGTTAAAGTCTTGGCCTTTTTTTTTTGTACCGACTCGTGAAATCCATCTTAGTTATGTAAATAAAAGTGATTCAGCCATAAAGTATATATATATATGAAAGGTTGTAGTTGGTGTGTATTGTATTGTATTATTTGGTTTGAGTACGGGTTAAGGAGATGATGAGTATGCTTCCGTTATATGAACTGCGTTGGGACCGATTAAGGTAATACAAACCCCCAGGTTGTATGGACCCGCTACGATTCAATGGTATCAGAGTGACTTGTCAATAGGGCAATTGAAAGGTAAGCGAATTGTGGCGACCCTAACGGATCGGGGGCCGTTCGAGGGGTGCCTCAAGGTGTCTCTTACCATCGATTTCTTCAAACAAGATGGATGTCCAGTATTCATCATTGGCATCAGTTTGGAGAATTCTCATCCATGTTGAAGGAATTTGCAATGGAGGAAGAGTCTGTAGAATCTCCTTAAGTTCAGCGACTGCTTTAGTTTGAGATTTTCCCCAAGGCGGGGGATTCTTCTTCAACATTGATTGCAGTGGAATCAGCAATTTGGTAATATTTGGAACAAAGTTTCTGAGATAATTAATTATCCCAAGAAATTGTTGCACATGTTTTGTCGTGAAGTTATGTTTAGGAAATTTCAACAATTCCTGAGCAATGTGTGAACCTGGATAGTATGTCCCTTTGTTGAGGTGCATACCAAGAAATTCAATATTTGTCTGGGCAATACTCATCTTTTTTAAGAAAGCATGATCCCATAGTTTTTCACGATTTTTGCAAACTGCCAAAGAAGTTGGTAGTTAGATTCTTCATCAGGGCTGTAGAGCAGAATATCATCAATATATATATTGCCGAACTTGATAGGATTGGTTGGAAAATTCGACACATGGCCTTTTGGAATAGGGATGGTGCCACCTTTAGGCCAAAAGAAAGAACTTTCCATTAAAAATGTTGGTTTAGGATGCAGAATCCTATTTTGGGTTTGTCTTTAGGATGGATGCCCAATTGCCAAAATCCGACTTTAAGATAAAATTTGGAGTAAATATGGGTTTTCAATAATCCGATGAAGAGAGAATTTCTGGAAGATAGAGGAAATTTGTCATCTTGAAGAAAAAGGTTTAGGGGATGATAATTTATTACTAGCCGCATCTTTCCTCTGTTTTGCTTAGCTCGCTTATTGACATAGAAGGCTTCACAAGTCTATTGAGAATTTAAAATTTCAATAAAACCTTATTACAACAATTTTGAGCATTCCTTCTAAGCAGCAGCCAGATGTTCTAGGTTTATTCTCATATGACTCACCTTAGTTAGATTGATGTCTTCATTTTTCTTGAAGAGAAGGTGAACAAAGAATTTCGGATTTTTCCATAAAGGATGAGAACACTTTTGAGAGAATTCAGAATGAAATTCTGAACAGGATTCTAAAAACTTTTGCGTAATGGGATCTAACAGACTCATTTGGATGAAAAAAGTATTTGGATATTGACAAATTTAGAGAATTGATCATTATATTTAAGACATTTTCTAGGAATGATACGAAGCTGAGAAATTTGAGTTATAATGTCCCACCCAATGTCCCACACAATGATCAAATCTTTGTTGGGAAGACTGAATCCAAAGATTTTTGTGGTTATGGAACATTGTGGAAAAAATTGGACAGTTATTGGGGTAGTTTTTACATTCGTAGAAAAAGTATCTCCGAGGCATAATTAAAATATCGAATATAGGAAGTCCAATATTTTTCAGGAAGAACTTTAGTGTCTAAGATTAAACAACTAGCTCCAGTATCTATAAGAGCAATGACAGTGATGGGTTTGACAAATTTTGAAGTGAAGATTTTTATAGGGAAATGGGGACAATGGAGTTGGCTTGAAAATATCTCAAGGTTTTGTTTTGAAGAAGCGAGAGATATGTGAAAAAGGTCTTCAGAATTTGGATCTGAATCTGAATCAGTGTCACTGGAAGTTTGGTAATGAGGAATGACACAAAGAGTGTATTCAAATGGTTCCTCATCCACAAAGAGTGTCCCATTCCAGCCACAGAAAAGGAGTATTTTGTTACTCTTCAGATTTCTCCAGAATTTCCCAGGCAATGGACTCAATAGGGATACTCTCATGTTCATTATGGAGCTGTTCGTCTTGCTCTTACTTTTCACGGTTGCAAGGGCTTGCCAGTCGTGGCAAGAATAGCATTATTGGATACTCGATTCTTAGAATACCTCCAAACCACATTAAATGCTGGAACAATCTTTGTAATCTTATATCCAAACTTCAACATCACTCTTTCAGACCCCCAATTACTTTATTTTCTTAAAGTCCAAGTCCAACTCACTAGAGCTCCTCAAATTGTTGATTTTGTTGCAGCAACACTACACTACCAGATGGTTTATTGAGTGCAAAACCATGCTCTCGACTTGAATTTCCACAATGGAAATGAAAATGCTTTATTCATCTCCATGCAGAATGATCAAGCATCCTGCATTCATGTTCCCAGGAAAATCCCAAAAGAAAAGTTGGCCAAGCTCCTTCTAGAGACATGGATCACCAATTATGAAAAGCTGCATCAAAACAACAAACCTTTCTAGTCTTCAGATTCTGAATTTGTCAGAAAGAAAGATGGCACTGTTTCCATCAAATTTGGCAAAGAGAAGGAAGATAGTCTTTCTATCTTCCAGGCTCTCTTCATGATTGAACCATGCATTCCTGAGTCAATTTCTGAGCCAGACCCTAAGAAGCTTGTTCAATATTTCCAGAGTAATGGAAACCTTGTCCATTACTACAAGGACCGATATGGTCACTGCTTTTGGGATCCTTTTTGTCAATGTTCCTATTGTACAAATCCTCCTAATGAAGTCGACCCAAATGTAAAACCTCGACGGAAGCACATAAAGCCAAAGGATACTATGTACCAAAGGTACTTGAACAGAGACTCCTCCATTAATACTCTTGGTGAGTGTGATAAATTCCAATTTATGGTTTCTTATACTCCAACTCCACCACTAGAGTTCACTACTCCATCATCCGTTTCACTAAATACACCAATGTCATCACCACCACCTTATCCTCAGAAAAACCAGTCATTTCCCCATTTTATAAGCCAATCCTAAAATGGGAAAAAAGCATTCCTACCCACTCGAGACTCCACAAGCAACACCACCTAACTCTTCCATTACTATATTTAGAGAGGCAGATTTTCCTCTTCTCACACGTGAAAGCTCGCAACTTTCCTTCCCTGCTCCAAAAGAATTCATCGATCCACAAGGCAGATATCGACATACTCCCAAAATACCTACCCCCATTGATGTGGATGAACATGGAAGATAAAAAAGGACTCCTGTCGCTGAAACCATCATGAATTGGCAATCAGAGAGTCTTTTAGCACACAACAATGCTTTCAAAGCAATCAACTCCAAAATTGTGAATGTGCAACAAGATCTTCGAAGATATGATGAAACCACCAAGAAAATGCTCTCGAACTTCCAGAAAAGGCTTTATACCTTGGAATCTGGACAACATTTGGGATATCATCATCATGAAAGCCCCAAGATAGAGATAGAAAAGCTCAAAAGGCAGATCCAACTCTTTGAAGAAGGAAGGTTCAATCCTTTCAACCCATTTCCAACTATGTTGCGAACAGAGCATTCACTTCCACCACCTCAGACATCTATCTTTGCTGCCCTCACAAACGCTCCTGTCAGACAGGACAAGACAGATGTGGTAGATATGCGAAATTGCCTCAAAAAATTGGATCGAATATGGAAAGAAAAGGGAAATGAGAAGATGCCTGTAGAATCCCCACTGGTTATAAAGGAAAAGCCAGACCAAATGATGCTATCAAATTTGCTGGAATCATTCTTGAAAGATCTGAGCAATCAAGAAGAACAACCCGATCCTACTATGACAAAAGACTAGATCCTATTCTCATCAGAACCAGTTGCCCCAAGCAGCTCGGATACCGCATCAGAATCGATATCCCTCTCATCATCTTCATCTTTCTTAATCCCTGACATTGATTCCTTCCCTATTATGCCAGTAACTTCATCAATATTCATGACTAACCCTCCGGACCAAGATATGGAATCTAATCCTTCTAAACCAGGGTTGTTCAACCAAACAATCATTCTTAGAACGTGACCACTTCCTCCAAACAATTTTTCATTGTTGAGGATATTCCCTATTCAAAATTGCCAAAAAGATTTGAGGAATTCCATACTTGGCTGAATGCCCAAGTTCTTACCAATCAGGATAAATATCATGTCTTTTTCGGTTTTGTTACAAGGTTCACAGGGAGCCTTAAACATTGGTGGCAATCGGTGACAGAACAAGACCAGTTTCAATTTCTAGTCTCACCAGATTTTAGCCATGCCATTACCCTCATATACCATTTTTTCATTGGAAAACCTTATGACCTCTCGTGAGATCAAAAGAAGAGAATTCTTTGAGAGAAAATGCTGCTCTCTCCAGAAAAAGCATCTCAATAAACATTATTGGGAAATGCTCAAGCTTTTCTATGGTATTGGAGCTGATCCAAACTTAAAGCAAATCTTCCTAACTTCCATTCCCAAAAAGTTATCTCAACAGGTTGAGAAATCTTTTCTCAGTAGACAGAGAAGAATTATGGATATTCCTTTGGAGAAATACAACAAGAAATCCATTTGTATCTTGATGATTTATGTTTGAAGCGTGAAATGGTCAAAACTTATCTTACAGACAACAGAGAACTTGATAGTGTTAGAATAAACTCATTTATTGTTTTGAAGCTGACAAAATCTTCCGAAAGTCTAATCTGAAGACTTACAAACTCAAGTGTTATAGTTTGAAAAATCCAGACTCTTCTGTCAAAGTCTGAAGACCGTTAAACTTTAATCTTAAAGTTTGCCCTCACTGACAGATTTCAGACCGACGAGTGAAGACTTATCCAGATGCAAGTTAATCTTCAAGGATTCAGTTCGTATGGTTTGTGGAAGATCTTACGACTGGATATAGCACTTTATGATCAATTATTCTTATTGAAATCAATTCAGATAATCAGATCTCTTGGAAAGCGAATTATACTTGGAAGGTTCTACTTATGAAAACCAAGATCCTGATTGTCTAGGTGAGCAGGATTGATGGGTTATCATCACATTCCTTAAACGACTCGAGATCTCCTTAATTGATTATGTCCAACGGGTAGATTGTAAGAACTCCTTTGGAAAGTGCCAACGGTTATAGGTACATAGAGGAGTATATAAGGAAGACTCTCAAGTTGTTTGAGTGTGTGCGTGAAAGAAAATTTTCAAAGTTTGAAGCTTCCCAGTTCTTTGCTACTTCAATCGTTGAGTTTAACTTGTACTCGAAAGAGAGAGCGAACATTTGTGAGACTTTGGTGGAGTGTAGTAGAGGTTCTACACTGAAAATTTAAGGACGTGAGACTGTAAAATCTCTTTTGGTTCATAGTGAAATCCAGCCAGTAGGCTGTCAGCGCGGAAGAGTGGACATAGGCTTGATCTAAGTCGAACCGCTATAAACATTGTGTTTATATTCTCTCTCCCTACAACTCCTTATTTTAATTCGTAGTTTTTTTTTTATAACTATTAAAGTTGATTACGTCCTTAGCTTATTATCTTCCAATAGCAATTTACTAAGTCTTGCGAAAATTTCTTTCAAACACCTATTCACCCCCTCTAGGTGTTAGTACTAGCTATTTCAATTGGTATCAAAGCCTGTGTGCTCATTTTATTGAAGTGTTTTTACTTCTTAGTTAAAGATCTATGGTTAGTATTTTGGCTCTAGGTTTGGTTGAAGGCCAAAGCAACACAATACCTCCTTATCTTGATGGAAAGGAATATAGCGTATGGAAAAACAAGATGAAGGCATTCCTAAGATTGAAAGATCCTCTAGAATGGGATGTAGTAGAAAAAAGGAATCATTCCCAAAACTACATCAGTCTCAGAAAGAGCAAAATAAGTTGTAGATGCTAGCGAAATGGCTCAAGAAGAAATAACCAAGAGAAAAGCTCTTGATGTTAAAGCCATCTACTCTTTATACTGTGCTTTATCTCCTACTGAGTATAACATAATTTCATCTTATGAAACGGCCAAAGAAGTCTGGGATAGGTTGCATGTTACCTATGAAGGAACTGATCAAGTTAAAGAAACAAAAATCAATATCTTGCTCAGATAGTATGAAGCCTTCAAGATGAAGCCAGGAAAATCCATCACCAACATGTTTAGTCATTTTACAAAAATTGTAAACGGTCTAGTATATCAAGGACAATCAATCTCAGGACCAATGAAGGTCAATAAATTGTTACGTGGACTCTCCAAAGATTGGAATCACATGAAGACTTCAATAAGAGAAACTCAAAGGATCATGCCTCTTACAATAGATGAACTTGTAGGCACACTTCAGTCGTATGAAGTGGAGCAAATCAATGAGGAAGAAGATCCCATAAGTAAGAAGTCAATTGCTTTAAAATCTAACGATGATTCTGATGATACAAATTCTGAAGATGGCATGGACGATGAAGAGCTAGCACTCATGATAAGGAGGTTTAGGAAACTGAACGAAAGGGAAGAAGATTTAACTGGAAGAAGCAAGGCACTCAAAAATTCCAGAACAAATCAATTGAAGATGATGAGACCAACAAAGATGTGATTTGTTTTGAATGCAAGAAAAATGGGCACATCAGACCCAACTGTCCTCTGTTGAAGAAAAAGAAGGGAATAACTAGGAAATATAGAATTGCTCTCAAAGCAGAGACATGGAGCGATACTGAATGCGAAGAAAGTGATGAAGAATATGTCAATATATGTCTAATGGCAAATTTAGAATCAGACTCAGACTTTGAAATGGATTTAGATTTAGACTCGGCAAGCGAAATTGAGGTTAGTAATTTAAAAATTCCTGCTAAAATCTCGAAGTACATAGATGAACTTTGTCTCGGTCTCAAAACCTCTCTTAAAAGGATTTCCGAACTGAAAAGGAAAATTCTAAACTTAAGCAATAGGAAATTACTTGGAAAGAAAAGTTTGAAAATCTAAACAAGAATTTTGTCGACTTGAAAAAAATGCATATTCTCTTTCGAAGGAAAAATACTTTTTTGAAAGAAGACATTTCAAATATTACAAACAAAAAGGTTCTCAATTGGATCTGAGAAGTTGGAAAAGATTCTTTCAATTCAAAGACCTTATTTTAATAAATCTAGTTTGGGAATGATGCTAGAAACCATTCCTTTAATTGATTTTCCAAAAGTAAAGGAAAGAATACAACAAAGACCTACAAAAACATTTTACAGAAATCATTTTCAAAGAGTTTTTGTAAAACCTGTTGGCTAAAGTGCTCTCAAATGTTCAAAGTGTAATAGCTCTAAACATTTCGAGAAAAAATGTCTTATGGTTTGGAGACTCGTTAAGAAGGAATGGGTAAGGACTGTATTTTGTACTAACTCCCCTAGACCCAAGAAGATATGGGTATCAAGGAAAGCTTAAGTTCTTTTATATTTGTAGGTCACTATCAAGAAAAAGATCAAATTTTATTTGGATAGTGGTCGCTCTAGACACATGACAGGAGATTCAAGTTGTTTTATAAAGATTATGCAAATAAATGGTGGAAATGTTTCATTTGAAGGAAACAGCAAAGGAAGAATTGTTGGATGCGGAACTGTGAAGATTGGAAGCCTTACAATTAACAATGTTTCCTTGGTGGAAGGTTTAAATTACAATCTATTCAGCATTAGTCAACTGTGTGACACTTGTTTTAGAATCAATTTTCAAGAAGGTATTTGTTTGGGAACTAGTAAAGATCTCACTCAATCTTTCACTAGACGAAGACATGTGCATATTGACCTTCTAGACATAAAACCAGAAAGTTCTTAGTGTCTAATATCCATTCAAGACAAATAAAATCTTTGGCATCAAAAGCTTGGCCATGTTAATATGAAGCAGATTGCCAAAATCTCCTCTAAGAAGCTTGTTCGTGGACTTCCCAACCTGACTTACCAAAAGTCTGACCTATGCACACCATGTGTTATGGGAAAACATGTTAGAAGTTCCTTTAAACCTATATATCAAGTTTCTACTAATCGTGTTTTGTAACTCTTGCATATGGATCTCTTTGGACCAACTAGAACTTAAAGTATTGGTGGAAAAAGATACTGCCTAGTAATCGTGGATGATTACTCTTGCTTTACATGGGTTTACTTTCTGGCAAGTAAGTCTGAAACCTTTACTCACTTCTCAAAGTTTGCCAAGAAAGTTCAAAATGAAAAATGGTGTACTATTTCAAGCATACGGACAGATCATGGAGGTGAGTTTGAAAATCAAGATTTTGCAAAATTCTGTGATGAATCTGGTTTCCAGCATGTTTTCTCTTCTCCATATACTCTAGAACAAAATTGGGTTGTGGAAATAAAGAATAGATCCCTACAAGAGATTGCAAGAACCCTTTTAATTGAAAGTAATATTTCTTTTTGATTTTGGGCTGAAGTAGTTTTTACAGCTTGTTATATCATTAACAGAGTATTTTTAAGGCCTACTCTAAAGAAAACTCCTTATGAGGTGTTTAAAGGGAAAATGCCAAATGTTTCTTACTTTCATGTGTTTGGTTATAAATGTTTTGTTTTGAATAATGCAAATGATCGAATCGGTAAGTTTGAAGAAAAATCAGATGAAGGAATTTTCCTTGGCTACTCAACTTCAAGCAAAGCTTATAAAGTTTCTAACAAGAAGACTCAGTCTGTGGAAGAATCGATGAACGTCAAGTTTCAAGAATCTATGCAGAATTAATTGAATCAGACTCAACTTGAAGAATCTGAACCTACTCCAAATCCTACAAAGTCTACTTCCCCTGAAGTGGTTCAGACTTCCGGAGATAAACAACAAGAAGAATCAGAAGCTTCAATAGAAATAGAGGATCAGTAGACTTCAAGATCAACTAACAACTGGAAGTATAAGTCTAGTCATCCCAAGGACCTCATCATAGGCAACATTGATGAAGGAAGTCACACCAGATCCAAAAGGCGAGAAGAGTCTAGTGCTTTAGCACTTGTTTATGAAATTGAAGCCATGCAAGAAGAATTCAGACAATTCAGCATCAATGATATTTGGGAACTAATTCCTAAACCCAAAGGTAAGTCTATTATTGGAACTAAATGAGTTTTTAGGAACAAGATGGACGAGAAAGGAAAAGTGATAAAAAACAAAGCAAGACTTGTGGCCAAAGGATATACGCAAGAAGAAGGGATAGACTATGATGAGACTTATGCACCGGTAGCGAGGTTAGAAACAATTAGATTATTACTTGCTACAAAGATTTTAGGTTATTCCAAATGGATGTAAAAAGTGCATTCTTAAACGGATTCATCCAAGAAGAAGTTTATTTGAAACAACCTCCTGGATTTAAAGATCCAAGAAAGCCATACTTAGTATTTAGACTGAAAAAGGCTCTTTATGGATTAAAGCAAGCACCTCGGGCTTGGTATGACAGGTTAAGTAAATTCCTAACTCAAAATGGTTTTGTTAAAGGAAAGGTAGATACTACTTTATTTGTTAAAAGAGAAGGTAAAGACTTTCTACTTATTCAAATTTATGTCGATGATATTATTTTTGGATCACCTAATGAAATTCTATGCAAGAAATTTTCTAAGTCTATGCAGAATGAATTCGAGATGAGCATGATGGGTGAATTATCTTTCTTTCTCGGATTACAAGTGAAACAATTAAAGAAAGGAATTTTCATTCACCAAGAAAAATATGCAAAAGATCTCATCAATAAGTTCGGTTTGGAGAATTGCAAAAAGACTGAGATACCTATGTCAAGTTCTTCGAAGTTGGATAAAGATGAAGGAGGAAAGAAAGTTGACCAGAAGCTTTACAAGAGTATTATTGGTTTACTTCTTTATCTTACTGCTTCTAGACTTGACATTTTGTTTAGTGTTTGCATTTGTGTTAGATTCCAATTGGATCCTAAAGAATCTCATCTAAGTGCTGCAAAACGCAGCATTAAATACGTTGCAACCACTTCAAAGTTAGGTCTATGATATCCCAAAGAATGAGACTTTACTCTCCTTGAATATTCAGATGTAGATTTAGCAGGTTGCAGAGTCGATAGAAAGAGTACCTCTAGTACTTGTCAACTGCTGAGCAACAAGCTAGTATCTTGGTTCTCAAGGAAACAGAGTACAATAGCTCTTTCAACAGCTGAAGCAGAATATGTGGCTCTTGGGAGTTGTTGTTTTCAAATACTTTGGATAAGGCAATAGCTAAGAGATTCTGGAATTGAAGAATCTTGCACCGAAATTAAATGCGACAACACCAGTGCCATCAATTTCACAAAGAATCCAATTCTTCATTCAAGAGCAAAGCATATAGAAATTCGAATCACTTTATTAGTAATCATGTTCAAAATGGAGAAGTTATGATACAGTTCATTGACTCGAAGAATTAGTTGGCAGACATATTTACAAAGCCACTGGAGAAAAGTCTATTTGAGTCAATTCGCACCACACTGAACATGTGACAGCCCAAAGGGAAGGGGAAGGGGGTCCTCTCTAGTCCCACATCGCTTAGGGGAGAGTTCTGGGGCTAGTTTATAAGGCTTGGCTCCCTCTAATTTGTGTGACGCGTTTCACGTATGCTTCCGCTGCATTGAGAACAACTCGTGAGGGGCCCACTGTGGGGCCGCCAAAGCTGACAATATCGATTTGGGGAAAGGAATGGCCGAGTGCAACCTTGTCCCTAAGTGACGCGTTTTAAAGCCGTGAGGACTCAGTGTCCAAAGTGGACAATATTACACAGTGGGGTCCAGGTCATTACAAATGGTATCAGAGTCGACTTCCGACCGCGTATGGGGCCACAATGAGGACACTGTGCCCCTAAAGGGTGGAGAGTGTGACGGCCCAAAGGGAAGGGGAAGGGGGTCCTCTCTAGTCCCACATCGCTTGGGGGGAGTCCTGGGGCTAATTTATAAGGCTTGGCTCCCTCTAATTTATGTGATGCATTTCACGTATGCTTCCGCGCCCGAAAACAAACCCGTGAGGGGCCCACTGTGGGGCCGCCAAAGTGAACAATATCGATTTGGGGAAAGGAATGGCCGAGTGCAACCTTGTCTCCAGGTGACGCGTTTTAAAGCCATGAGGACTCAGTGTCCAAAGCGGACAATATTACACAGTGGGGTCTGGGTCATTACAGAACATCATATCTTCTATTGGTTAAAGTTTGAAGATGGTCAGATTCAGAGCAATCAAAATTACGACTATAAGTTAATTCCTTTTCAACATAATTAATTTAACTTGCGGATGATGTTTTTGAAAAGGTACGTTCATTTTTAATCACTAAGTGTTTGTTTTATTTTTAGAAATTATCTTTTTCTAGTTTTGAATTTATGGCGGTTTTTCTTTTTCAAAAACGGTAGTTTTCTATTTTCAAAAATGCAGTTTTTATTTTTCCTTTGTGACGATTCGTATACTCCGTTTCGTTTGCTTTATATACTGTCGAGATTCTTCTTCTTTGTTTTCACTCTCAAACCCTAGAATACAGAACTTCACTTTCTCACACTTTCTCTTTAGTTTATTCCAAAAAGTTTTCACCTTTTGTTTGCGATCGAGTTTGAGGAATCTCCCAAAGAAAGTGACAATGTCTTCTCAAAGAAAGTCTTCTAGAATCGCAAGCAGGGGACCACAATGTATGCGTGAGGGTCTTACGCACTTTGATCTGACCGAGGAAGAAGACTCTCCTCAGCAACAGCGGCAAAATCAACAACATTCTCAACAGCGTCACTCTTCACAGCAAGAGACTCAAAACCCTATACAACAACATGCTGAAGAAGAGATCATTGTAGACGCTAAACCTGTAAGAACTCTGAGCCTAAATTTCTGTTTAAAACTCTACTCTAAGTTAAAAGAGGGAGATACTGCCATGACTTTCACTGATGAGTTTTTGAGTGAGAGAGGGTACATAAATGAGACTCATTTTTTTGAGGACAATGGAAAGTATGGGAATTGCGCTTGTTGGTACGGCAACAAGGGCTTTTGCAAATTTTCCAAGTGATCCATGGTTTGGATCGTTTAATCAACCTGAAAGGAAAGATGACGATGAAAGAATGTACACCAACTTTCAGCCTAGGATGGGTGTTGTTGCAAATGTTTGCGGTGAAAGGACGGATCTTTTTCGTTCTAAGGACCACAAGAGGACTTATTCTAAACTTCTTAAGCTAGGGGTAATGAACCTTAGAAGTGTGGATTTTGACTTTCTTGATTTGTTGAATGTAAAATTGAGATAGAAGTTTGCACTCCTTCAACTCGAAAATTTTTGCTCTGAGACAACTGTTGCTCATCCAGAACTTATAGCTTACTTCTATTCAAATCTATCCTTTTTAGATGCGAATAGATTCTCTTTTACTGTTAGAGACAAAGATTTTGTGGTCGATGTGGACACTCTGGCTTATGTGATTGGGGTGGAAAGAGGAAGTTTCCAACCAATCAGTGTGTCTATTGGTCACGCGACTTTGGAACTTGTTCGAGATAGGACTGCTGAAGGCGGGATTTCTTACGCTAGGATGACTGCCTCAAATATTTTGCTTCACAAGATTGTGATCAATTGTCTCAGACCCAAATCCACCTCAAAGACTGATGTCTCAAACTGCGAAGAGAAACTAATGTATGCAATCAAGGTTGGATTCAAGTTCTCTATGCCTCACACTATTCTTATGCACATGTATAGGATAGTGGTGAAGGACAAGGGGCAACTTCCTTATTCTGCTCTTGTTACTCACTTATTTAGACATTTCAATATTCAGCCTCCTAAAATTCTATGTGTTTAAACCATTGCTCCAATGGTAGTGGGACTGAAGATGGTTTCCAAGATGCGTTTGGAGGAGCTAAACAAGGTTTTGGAGAGCATTAAGAAGAAGTCCCCTGTCAAGGCACGACAAGACTCTACAGCAGGAAAAATAAAAGGCAAAGAGCCCATAAGCGAACCTATCAAGAAGTGGAGAGCCCCCATCTTGCGGGATGAAGAGGATGAGGACGACATCACTCTCTCTGCCTTTGCCTTACATAATTTATAGAGTTATATTAGCTTAAAAGGGCCAGAGGACACAGAAAACAGAGAAAGAGAAGAGACAGAGAAGAGAGATGAAGAAAGAGAAGCAATGAGAACAGAGGAAGAGGAAGGAAGAATAGAGGAAGAAGAGAGATGGAGAGAACAAGATGAAGAAGAGGGTCAAGATGATTCTCTTGAACCTGCTTTTGGAGAAGAAGGAGAAGAACAACATCACCTTGGTGCTGAAGAAGACCAAGAACGGTAAGAAGAATACTTTTCTCCACCTGAACACACAGAAATAGGGGGAGCTGCTGATAAGCGATGTATTTCTTCACCTGTCTTCACTAGTGATGTTAATAGATCTCCCGTAGATCTAGAGGATGTATATGCCTCTCAATATCCTGAAGCAGATCCTGAGGCATCCTCTCCAAGTCCTGGTGATTGAACAATTGATGTTCCCTCACATCTCAAAACTCCTAGAATTGATTCGACTAGACCCAGTGCTACATCGAAACTAACAACAGACTTTCAAAGACTGCTGGATCTTATTTTGGATTTGAAGGGTCAGCAATATGGATTCAAGTTGGAGATGAAGAACATGATGATAGTTTTCAAGTCAACTTCAGACTCTTTGCAAGAGCAGCTACAAGCCCTGAAGACTCAAGTGCAGGAGAATGCAAAGGGTGAGGACATTCAACAGCTGAAGGAGGCTTTGAAAAATCTTGAGGAGACTGTCAAATTTATGGGGGATTTCCAGATCGTTCGCATCCCCAAGCAGCCCTAATTTTACCAAACTCTTTTTTCAAATCTTTCTCCATTTTTCGTTGTTGACAAAAAGGGGGAGAGTTATGCATATTTGGCTTGATTCTTTTTGATAACTTTTTTGGTTTGTTTGGTTTTGGACTTTTGACTTTGGACTGGTTTACTTTTGGACTGTGGACTATTGTTAGAGTGTGAAAGATGCTTGCAGTATTTAACTTCGTGATATAGATTGCGGCTGGATAAGATATTTACTTTACAGGTCTAATATGTTTTTTGTAGTTGCAGAATCAAAGTCATCCAGGTCCTAATCATCTTATTTAAGATATCACGTTTTGTTTAAGTATTTTTTTGCGGGTCAAAATTTTTCAAATCTACATGAAAGTTTTGTCATCATAAAAAATGGGGAGATTGTTAGAGAAAACTCCTTTATTGTTTTGAAGCTAACAAAACCTTTTTGAAAGTTTAACCTGAAGACTTACAGACTCAAGTGTTATAGTTTGAAAAAATCTAGACTCTTCTGTCAAAATCTGAAGACCATTAGACTTTAATCTTAAAGTCTGCCCTCACTGACAGATTCTAAACCGACAAGTGAAGACTTATTTAGATGCGAGTTAATCTTCAATGATTCAATTCGTATGGTTTGTGGAAGATCCTAGATATAGCACTTTATGATCAATTATTCTTATTGAAATCAATTCGATAATCAGATCTCTTGGAAAACAAGTATACTCGGAAGGTTCTACTTATGGAAACCAAGATCCTGATTGTATAGGTGAGTAGGATTGATGTGCTATTATCACATTCCTTAAACGACTCGAGATCTCCTTAATTGATTATGTCCAACGGGTAGATTGTAAGAACTCATTTGGAAAGTGATTCAGATTCAGATTCAAATTTTGAAGACCTTTTTCACATATCTCTCACTTATTCAGAACAAAACCCTGACATATTTTCAAGCCAACTTCATTGTCTACATTTCCTTGTGAAAATCTTTACTTCAAAATTTGTCAAACCCATCACTATCATTGCTCTTATAGATACTGGAGCAAGTTGTTTAATCTTAGACACTAGAGTTATTTCTGAAGAATATTGGACTTCTTGTGTTCGATATTTTAAATCTGCCTTAAGAGATATATTTTTTTTTTTTATGAATGTAAGAACTACCCCAGTAATTGT
This sequence comes from Eucalyptus grandis, assembly GCF_016545825.1. Taxonomy (NCBI): domain Eukaryota; kingdom Viridiplantae; phylum Streptophyta; class Magnoliopsida; order Myrtales; family Myrtaceae; genus Eucalyptus; species Eucalyptus grandis. Next base: position 33,760,977 of record NC_052619.1, read on the forward strand.
CCAGTTTTTTTCACAATGTTCCATAACCACAAAAATCTTTGGATCCAAGCTTTTCAACAAAGATTTGATCATTGGGTGGGACATTATGACTCAGATTTTCTTAGCTTCGTATCATTCCTAGAAAATATCTTAAATATAAGGACCAATTCTCTGAATTTGTCAATAACTAAAGATTTTTTTCCCTCCAAATGAGTATGTTAGATCCCATTATGCAAAAGTTGTTAAATCCTATTTAGAATTCCATTCTGAATTCTCTCAAAAGTGTTTTCATCCTTTATGGAAAAATATGAAATTCTTTATTTGCCTTCCCTTAAAAAAAAATGAAGACGTCAATCCAACCAAGGCAAGTCATATGGGAATGAACCTAGAATATCTGGCTGCTGCTCAGAAGGAATGGTTAGAACTGTTGCAACAATATCTTATTGAAATTTCAAATTCTCAATGAGTTTGTGAAACCTTTTATGTCAATAAACAAGCTGAGCAAAACAGAGGAAAGATGCGGCTGGTAATAAATTATCAGCACCTAAACATTTTTCTTCAAGATGACAAATTTCATCTACCTTCTAGAAACTCCCCTTCATCGGATTATCGAAAGCCCATATTTTCTCCAAATTTGATCTTAAAGCCGAATTTTGGCAATTGGGCATCCATCCTAAGACAAATCCAAAACAGACCAAAAACATTTTCAATGGAAAGTTCTTTCTTTTTGCACCATCTATTCGAAGGCCATGTGTCGAATCTTCCAATCAATCCTGTCAAGTGCGGCAATATATATTGATGATATTCTACTTTACAGCCCTGATGAAGAATCCCACTGCTAACTTCTTGGGCAGTTTGTAGAAATTGTGAAAAAAACATGGGATCATGCTTTCTCAAAGAAAGATGAGTATTGCCCAGACAGAAATTGAATTTCTTGGTATGCACCTCAACAAAGGGACAAACTATCCAGGTCCACACATTGCTTAGGAATTGTTGAAATTTCTTGAAGAGAACTTCACGACAAAGCAAGTGCAACAATTTCTTGGGATAATTAATTATCTCAGAGACTTTGTTCCAAATATTGCCAAATTGCTGATTCCATTGCAATCAATGCTGAAGAATAATCCCCCACCTTGGGGAAAATATCAGACTAAAATAGGCGTTGAACTTAAGGAGATTATGCAAACTCTTCCTCCATTGCAAATCCCTTGAACGGGGAAGAGAATTCTCCAAACTGATGCCAATGATGAATACTGGGCAGCCATCTTGTTTGAAGAAATCGATGGTAAGAGACATTTGTGTGCTTACAAAAGTGGAAAACTTTCCCAAGCTAAAATGCATTATCACTCTCCACTTTTAAATAAATCTTGAAGGTGAAAAATAAAATAAAAAAGTTTGAATTCCATCTCATCGGCCATCACTTCCTAGTAGAATTAGACATGACATCTTTTCCTCGGATGACCAAGTTCAAACAGAAGTAGATTTCAAATTCTCAATTGCTTCGATGGGCTGAATGATTTTCAAAATACTCTTTTGAAACCAAACATATTGTCGAAAAGAAAAACGTCATCGTTGACTTTTTGTCAAGACCAAAGTATCTAGCAGAAATTAACATGTACATCATGAGGCATGCCTTCCATACTCTTCATCACAATGAAAAGTATAAGATTGAAAGAATACGAGATTAGCCAAGCTGGCAATATCCTCAGGAGATTGTTGAACAAGTCCAGAATGATAACCTCACTGAAGATTTGGAAAACCTCATGTGGCAATGTCACATAGGTCTATTCAGACTCCATGGAGGTTCAATTCTTTATTATTTTGGATTAAATCCAAATTATCTGTTCATACGTCATTTAATTTGGAAAGAAGAAGACTTCCCTAATCAATTGAGATGGTTATTATGGTACTTAACCAATAAGTATTTAATAGCTATTGAAATTTTAACCACAAAATTCATTGCCAACCTCATTAGGATATTCAAACTCGGTCGAAACATTGAAAAGAAAGTGACAGAAACCTCTTAGCCTTCCTTAATTGGTTTTATCCTCCCACTCACTAAAAGTAGCTCTTACAGCAAGAGTTGAGAACCATCCAACCAAACCCTGAAGTCCACTCTATTATATTCTTTTGATGTTTATGGGCTTTTGTAAAGAATAATGTAGCTTCACCAATGCTCCACAAAGTATAGGTATCATATCCTATAAACCTCGCATTTACGAATCCTTTACAAATCAAGACACGTTGGTTCTTTGTGAGCAATAGTACTGAGAACTTCAAAGAGTTTTATGTCAGGAAAATAAAATCATTTATGAAGATGTATGGAACTATAATGTACCCACTGCATGGAATCATTATAACCTTATACCAAAAGCCAAGGAAGCACTCAAGGAATTCAGACAAGCTACATCATCACATGAATAAGAAATGATAGACACAGATGACCCTGCATAGTCCTCTCAAGACCCTTATGCACAATGGGGAGATCCTCTTTCCCAAAATCCCTATGATCAAGGACCTTTGTCCTTATCTCTAGGCATGGACACTTCCTACTATGCTCAACCATTTAATTCACCTCAGCTAAACATTCTTGCTGATACTACAGGCTCCTCCCAGAATCAAGAGGGAGCATCCTCGTCAAACCAAATTCTCTCACCAAATTCACTTATAAGACTTGAGCAAAAATATGAAGAACATCTTCTGGTAATGCATAGCTCTGATAACTTAGACTATGACTACAATACTCGTGACGGATGAGACTGCTGACTATAACAAGTCACTGTAGTAGTGGGCTAGGGAAATCACTGTTCATTGTCACTGTTCATATCGCCAAAATAATTCCCTATTGGAAGTTTCTGGAGCCTCTGTTTGTTACAGGACCAGTGAGCATAGTCCTTGTTTGTGTGTGACCTCCCAATGTTTATAAAAGGAAAGGAGGATGTAATGTGTTGGGTAGAGTCCCTTGAAGTAAAGTGAGTGTTTTGCATTTAGGTCTATTTCATCAGGAGAATTTATATAATATGAACATTGACAAAAAGGATCCTAGAAGCAGTGACCATATTGGTCCTTGTAGTAATGGACATGGTTCCATTACTTTGGAAATATTGAACAAGCTTCTTGGGGTCTGGCTTAGATATTGACTCAGCATCACATGGTTCAATCATGAAGAGAGTATGGAAGATAGAAAGACTTTCTTCCTTCTCTTTGCCAAATTTGATGGAAACAATGGTATCTTTCTTTTTGACAAATTCAGAATCTAAAGACTGTAAAGGCTTATTGTTCTGATGCAGCTTTTCATAGTTGGTGATCCATGTCTCTCGAAGGAGCTTGGCAAACTTTTCTTTTGGGATTTGCTAGGGAACATGAATGCAAGATGCTTGATCATTCTGCATGGAGATGAATAAAGCATTTTCATTTCCATTGTGGAAATTCAAATCGAGAGCATGGTTCTGCATTCGATAAACCATATGGTAGTGTAATGTTGCTGCAACAGAATTAGTAGTCTAAGGAGTTTTGGTGAGCTGGACTTGGACTTTTAGAAACGAAAGTAACTGGGGGTCTGAAAGAGTGATGTTGAAGTTTGGATATAAGATTACAAAGACTGTTTCAGCATTTAAAGTGATTTGGACAATATCAATGCAAGCATGTTGGTATTCTAAGAACCGAATATCCAATAACGCTATTCTTGCCACAACTGACAAGCCCTTGTGAATGTGAAAAGTAAGAGCAAGACGAACAACTCCATAATGAACATGAGAGTATCCTTGTTGAGTCCATTGCCTGGGAAATTCTAGAAGAATTTGAAGGGTAACAAAATACTCATTTTCTGGCTGGAATGGGATGTTGGTTGAACTTGAAGGACTTAATGTACTCCTTTACTTCCTTTAGAGTTTGGTGGATGAGTTGTTGAATAGAGTGGATGGGGGAAAATGATGAGGTGGGTTTAGCAAATGCGAAATAGGGGTTCATAAGGGGAAGTTGAGTTTCAGAAATTTTGGTTTCATCGCTAAGAGAGACTTTATAGAGATAGTCGATCCTAGAAGCATTTGACACCCGAAAATCTAAAGGGGTTGAAGAAGATGGAGATGAGGCGAGAGAAACTAGTGCTTCAAGTATTTTTGGATCAATCATGATGTAAAGAGATCTTCTCAGTACTAGACTTTACTAAAAGCATGGAATGGATTTGGTTACAAATGAAACCATGGCTCTAATACCATGAATGGACTTAGACTTAGAACTAAGGGAAGACGGAGTCAATTTCATGCAAGTATGCCTTCCCACAATAGGCGAACCTCACCCATTCAAGCCCTTCAGGGATAGCCTTTTGAAAATAAACCACTCTAACATTTAGTTCAGAGCTTAGAGACACTCAAAGATGCCAAGATGGTAACATTTCTAACTATCCGAGCTACATTTCTCAAAGGTTCCTACCAGGCTGGAGAAGAAGATGAGTTTAGAAAGCCATTGAGAGTTTTCACAAAACACTCACTTTACTTCAAGGGGCTTTGCCCAACATATTACATCCTCCATAAATTTTATTGAGTTGGTTAATTGTCTTGAAGAATGTTAATTCAGGTATATGCTTAAGAATGGAAATATCTCGGAAAAGGTACACCCCAAATGCCAAAATTTGGCACGGAGGGATACTTAAGTGCCAAAATTTAGAAAAATGACACTTAAGTGCTAAAATCGAAGCAAAATGGATTGCTTAAATGCCACTCCGACCAAAATGTTGATGTGGCGATTTTCCGGTAAAGTCAATGCAAAACGATGCTATTTTGCATGCTGACATGGCTAGACAATACAAAAACGATGTCGTTTGACATGGTAAAAAATTAAAATAAAAACTAATTAAATTAAATTTAAAACTAAATTTATTTAAAAATTTAAAAATAAAATAAAAATATTTTAAAAAAAAAAGTGGCGAGGGGTAGAGTCGGTTGGGGTCGCCAAGCCCGGGTCAAGGGCCGGCGACCCCGGCCGACTAAGGCGAGGGTTACAGCCCTCACCCAGCTCCGGCGGGGTCGCGGCGAGGGTTGCGACCCTCGCCTAAATCTGGGGTGAGAGCTCATGGGCCCTCGCCCTTGATGGGGTCGGTGACCTCAACGGACCCTTCCCCCTTCGCCGTTGGAAGGGCTAGTGGCGAGGAGGCGGCTGTGGCAAGGGCTACCCTCAACCGCCTACTTAAGCTCTTGGAAACTACATTCGCACTTGTCTGTCCACATGAACTTCTCTTCATTCTTCAATAGTCGAGGCAATGGTGACGCTAAAGCTGAAAACCCTTCAATGAACCTTCTGTAGTAACCTGCCAAATCCAAAAAGCTTATGATTTCTGTCACTGTCGTCGGTCTTGGCTAGTTGATAACTGCTTCAAGAGATTTCTTCGTCTGAAATCACGTGACCTAGAAATGCTACACGAGTCAATCAAAACTCGCACTTATTGAACTTGGCGTATAACTCATGATTCCTTAGGGTTTGAAGTACCATCCTCAAATTGGTTTTCGTGCTCCTCTAAACTTCTCGAATACACCGGGATATCATCGATAAACACGATCACAAACTGATCCAAGTATTCTTTAAACACTCGGAACATCAGATTTATGAAAGCAGCAAGAGTGTTCGTCAAACCAAATGGCATCACAGTGAACTCATAATGGCCATATCGAGTACGAAATGCTGACTTCGGTATGTCCTTCTTTTTGATCCTCAACTGATGATACCCTGTCCTCAAGTCGATCTTAGAGAATATTGACACTCCTTGTAGTTGGTCAAACAAGTCATCAATCCTTAGGAGTAGATACTTGTTCTTGATCATCACTTGATTGAGTTGATGATAGTCAATGCACAGACGCAACGAACCATCTTTCTTCTTCACAAACAGAACTGGTGCTCCTCAAGGTGTGCACTGGGATGTAATCCCTTATCCAACAATTCCTGCATCTGCACCTTCAGTTCTTTTAACTTAGATAACGCCATCCAGTAAGCAGCCTTAGAGATTGGCTCTGTCCTGGGTGCTAGCTCGAGCACAAACTCTCTCTCTCTCTCTCTCTCTCTCTTTGGCGGCAAGCTTGATAACTCTTTCGCAAACACATCTGGAAACTCCTGAACCATTGCGATATCTTTGATCTTCAACTCCTCAATTGTCATATCCATGATAGTTGCCAGGTAACCTTAACAATCCCTGTCTAACAAACGGGTCAACTCAAATGATGAGATTAAGGAAATCGAGGGTCCTCCCTAACTCCCAGTAAACTCAAAATTTTCACCCCCTAACGGGTTAAACTGAATTGATTTATGATAGCAATCCATCTTAGCTCATTGATTGGTGAGCTAGTCCATGCCAATTATCACATTGAAATCATACATGGCTAGGACTAACAAATCTATCCTCCTCTCTCGCTCACCAATCACTAACTTGCAACCAGGATAACCCACTGTAGCTAACACCTTATCCTTTAACGATGTAGATATGTTAACCACTAACTCTAACAACTCAGGAATCAATCTTACCAGCTTAACAAATTGTTCAACTATAAACAAATGAGTTGCACTAGGATCAAATAAAGCATAAATAACGCGGTCATTCAACAAAACCATACTTGTAATCACATCAAGTGCGTCTTCTGCTTGTCCTCTCATGATAGCATGTGTTCTTCCCTAAGCTGGAGGTCTATTCAATCCACCCTATTGTGCAATATCTACGGTGCGAACCCTCTATTTTGACCCATCGGTGGTGGTGGCGGTAACTACTATAGTCCCCTCGACTTTCTGGGACAATCTTTAGCTAAGTGACTCGGCTGGCCACACTCGAAACAAGCACCCATCCTTAAATGGCATGGGGCTGAACCATGTCACCTTTCACAAAAGTGACACGCACCATTTTGACTTGGCACTGACTTACCTATCCCACCTTTCCTATTGGGCGAGACATAATACCTTTCTTCGGTCATGGGCCTCTTCCCAAACCGATTCTTGTCTCTGTTCGAACTGAACCTTGAACTAGACAAGGCAGCTTGCTCACTTAAACTTCTCTCTATCAATTGGGCCCGACCATATACCTCATTGTAATCCTTGAGATCAAACGGCACCAGCGGGTTCTTCAGCTCTAGTTGACGGCCGTTCATGAACCTCCGAGCTTTGTCTTCCGGAATCTTCCACCAATCTTGGAGCATATTGAGACAACTCAACAAACTTTGCTTCATAATGATCTACGGTCAGCATCCTTTGATGGAGGTGTTAAAATTCCTCTATCTTCTGCTCTTGGGCGCTACCCGAAAAATACTTGCTGTTAAAGGTTCTGAGGAAAGCACTCCATACCGGGAATACGCCTTTTGGGAAAACTATGCCTCTGGTGGCCTTCCATCAAGTATTCGCATTACCCTGCAACTGGTATATTGTCAGGACAACCTTGTCCTCTTTAGTGCACATCAGAAATGCAAAGGCTTTCTCCAGGTCTTGGATCTAGAGCGATGTAGTCTCGGGATCTCCTACACCAAGTGAACCTCGGCAGGTTCAGCTTCAAGAATTGCTCCACGAGCTTATGAATCGGCCTCTCCCTCTTAATGACTACGTACCCAGTTGGAACTTTAGCAAGTGCGGTAGCGGTAACGGCATCAGAAGTGGCGGCGATGGCAGCAATAACGGTAGCTGTAGCGACGGCGGTAGTGGCGGCGGCTTGATTCTAAGCTTGTTGCCCCATCAGTGCTCCCAACGTCTCAAGCACTTGCATAACCCCTCGATCCTGGGATCACCAGGGGCTGCTACCCTAACACCAACAGGAGGCGATGCTACACCACTAGCGCTAGCCTGAACTGGCACTCTACCACGACTCCCTCGGGTACCAACTCTCGCCGGTGTCCTACTCCGAGTAACGGGTCCAATGGTTCTCTTCCTAGGAGTCCTCTACTCTTGATCACTCATAGTGCAAGTTCTTTACAGAAACTTGCCTTCCAATTCCACACAAAATTAGAAGTTGAGCAATCCCCACAAAACAATTTACCAATCAACTATCAATCACATGCACCAACATAAAACAAAGGTCATTCCTACTAACTATCCCATAAACCATCGCACCTTATCACTCAAACTATCGACCAGCTCTGATACCACTTCGGGTGGGGATGTCACGCCCGATCCTTGAGCGTGTGCCCATCCCTCGGTGGTTGATAAATTTTGCGATGTCCCAAGACGCATTGCCGACCCAATCATTTTTATTACGCATGCGGAAGCGAATGATTACCCTTGACAACAACCAACACGGGATAGAAAAATAGGAAACATATTCACAACCAAAACACTTTTATAAACACCCCGGTTTATATATAGACTAGTTTAGAGACAAAAGTCTACAAGCCCACTAGGTTGATGAATCCCCAACTGAAAACTCCGAGGTCTCTTGGGGATTTGGGTCCACCACTGCACCACCAGGAGGGTCAGTTGTACTCCTCCCCAAAAGTGACTTCTAACATTGAAACTGGGACATCGAAATCTTGTAGGGGACCTTTTATGTCCATTGAGCCCTCGACGATACCATGCTCTGAATTGATGGGGTACCCTTTAGGGTAGACCCACATTGACCCAGACGATGGTTTCACGAGTTCATAGAACCAAACTTCGTTGCCCTCAGGAACAAGGATAACAGTGACTTGCTTGGTGATCCTCTTAGGCTGACCAAAACATTTTGGAGGAACTACCATCTAAGGACCTGAAAAGGTTGAGCTCACGATAGGGTGAGACAATGTCTCGGCAAGTTCACCCCCTAAACTCCAACTAGGAAGGAAATACGCCTAGAGGCAACTATACACACAAGTTAGAAGACTTACCTTGCCTTAGTTCCCTCCTGCACGTTAGTACAATTCATAATCTCAACCAATCAATTCCATCCATTCAATCATTCAATCCAATCGATACCATCTATCAATTCAATTGATTCAATACCATTACTACTCACACAAGCTGAAATAGATAATTATAGCTCTCACAAGCTGATATATAGATGATGGTAGCTTACACAAGCTGATATATATTATAGCTCACCCAAGCTGATATAGTATATTACTCTCACAAGCTGACATATCAAGCTCACATAGGCTGATATAGTATATTGCTCTCACAAGATAACAATTATATGCTCACACAAGCTGAAAAATAGATTGTTGCTCTCACAAGTTGATAAACGATCATTGCTCACATAAGCTGACGATTCAATAATGCTCACACAAGCTGATACATGTTAAATCAATCCTGGCCAAGGATCTTGTGCTTTACACATCAATTCCTCAATTAAAAAATAATGGCCTAATAACGTGTTAAAAATATCGATAAAAATAATCGTGTGTGGGTACACGGTCGATCCGAGCCAAAATGCTATATCTTTCTTTTCAAAAATCCCATTATTTAATATAGTGCCTAAAAACATTTTTGTCATTAAAAACCTACGCCCTAGTATTTTCTGATTAAATACCAAAATTACACAATTTTGGGATAAATACCCAAAATTACAATCACCACTCAATTTGCACAAAATAGCATCCGATTAAATAAACCAAGCATACCATTGCAATCAGCATGAAATTCCGATCATTGGCTATCCCGGTATAATTTTCGGAAAATAATAAATAATTAAATAAATACCAAAAATAATTAAATAAATACAATTAATTACCAAAAATGCAAACTTAGGCCGGAAATGCTTAATTAACTATCCCGAATGGGCAGGAAAATTTCTGAACCTATCTAGATATATAACACAACTTATCTAGTCTCTAATCTATCCATTCTAACCACCTAACATGCAAATGAATAATTAAATCGCTAATCCATTCTAACTAACCACCTAAACCATACTTAGCCTAAACTAATCACCACTTAAACATCATTAACTCCATAAGCAAAGTTTAGCAAGTGAACTCACCGGTTTAGCAATCCAATGAGTCCATGGCGATGGCAACGGTGACATGAGACGGACGACAAACCTCTTGGCGGCGACACCAAACAAGGATCGGACGGGCTGAAAATGAGCCCTTAAGTCACAAAGCCCTTGCTAGCTTTCGATTTTGGTTGTTGGGTCGAGAGAGCTAGCGCGTCTCGGCTTGAGTTGGAATGAGCAAGGCGATGGATTGGTGGCTGCAGTAGGCGACGGCGGGCAACAGCAGCTGGACGGCGATGGTGGAGCTTTGGCTAAGCTCCTACAATGACCAGGGGCTCGGGGGGATGGTGAGGAGGCTCGGGACAAGTGACGTGCGGGACGGGCAAGAACGGGCGGATGTGCACAGGTGGCGCGACGATCAAGCGATAGGTCCAACGGTGGCAGGAGAGGAGGTCAACGATTCAGGGGAGGGAGTTGGCTATTCTCTACAACTTCAAGCTCTCAAAACACTTTAAAATGGATAAAGTGGGTCTAAGCAAGAAGAAGAAGACTACTGAAGGCTTGGAGGGACCCCCTTGGCCACAAATATCCCTTAGTTTGATCATTACTTGGCCCCCCCACCAGCTCTACCTTATCCACAACCAAATTATAGCCCATAATCTTCCCTTAGAAGGGTGTTTGATGCCTCAAATGTTGCACACCTATGAAAGGGATTTCTCCCAAATTGAATTTTATGAACCAATTTGACATGTCTATAAATCCAACCAATGTACCATAATCCCAAACAACATTTTTCCTCGTCAATTTGTCCAATTGGAATCCCAAAAACGCGATAAAAAACAGTACTATGATTTTTCCAGTAAAAAATACTCTTATTTTAAAATTTCGCCAAAAATCTCGGTTTGCAGAAAAATCTTCGGAGGTTGACTCGACGGTCCTAAAATAAATCGTGACATGAAAAAACTTTCAATTTCTGAAATCGGGTTTAAATTCGTGGTTAATTTCAATTTGACGCAATTTTAGTGTGACTTAACCTACCGGGTAACTTTTAGGAAATTTTTAGTGCAATTGACTCGTGGTCGATTATTTTCGAGTCACATTGTACATCTTCGACACATTGGCGACTCTCGGTTATCGTGAAAATCTCAAGATTTCAAATACGGATATAGGGTACCAAAACGATAGAAAAATTGGTCTAGTGCTAATCGACGAGAATTTTGCAATTAAGTGGAATCACTCACACTTAATCACATGGCTTAGTCGAGTTGACATATCTCCGGTCTTTAATCGATTTTTAACTGTGCCGTAATGACCCTTGCAAATTAGCACGGTCAAGTAGTCAATTTCTGGTTGAATTCTCAAATCTATTGTGTTAAAATCTCTTAACGGCTTCACTAGATAGACTAGTTATCTCGTGAGTGATCAGCTCATAGAATAGAATTATAGGTGCATTGATGAAAAGCCCAATTCATTCAATTGAAAATAAAATTGGAAATTCAGGATGTTACAGCAAAAGCTCGAAGACATTGTTTATCTAAGCCTTAGTCATTTATAATTCTTCTTGATTAGGACTTATTTGCATCACACACATTTCATGAGATCGATGCAGTACTTTTTCCTACTAATTTTTTCTCTAAAATGTCATTTTCCTCACATCATGTGTCACATCATCTTGCTTGAACCAAAAATTTAATTGTGAGTTTTTATCCATTGAATAAAAAGTTGGTGGAAATTGTTTGCTCATTTGAAAAGTCAATGGTATTTTTATTTCATATGTCGAAAGTTGTATGGCCACAATTTGATATATCGATAAAAAACTTCTTAAACTTTAATTATGGATGGCAAACCCTCCACAATCCACATGGATGCATGACTTGGAGAGGGGAAGTTGGACATGAGCATGTGCCTACTCCATATTTAACTAATGCACATGCAGAAATCTGTAGGCCCCATTCATATGCAATTTGCTTGCTTAGGACACCATAACAAAAAGATTGGTAAAATGGTAAGATAATTTAGCAAAGTATTCCAAAACTTTTGACAAGGACAATAGAGTCAAAAAATAAATTATTAATATTTTCTATGGTCAAGTTTACAAGTGCCTCGTGGCTTGGCAGTACTTATCAAGCATAGTTAACAAAGAAAGGTTCAACTATAAAAAGATTTATTGAAAACATACTCTTGTGCACGCCAACCAACCATTCAATTTTGTAGATGATGTGAATTGAGACCAACTTTGCTTTCCAACTTTAACAACTCTGGTATATGATTGACTTCTTTATTCATATGTTATTGTCATGTGAATTATTCAATAAATCAAATGCATTTTTCCTTTAAAAAAAAGAAGAAGGGGCTAATGTCTCGTTATCCCTTTGATGGTGCCATACTGTCGCCATGGATGCATTGTATATACACATATTTCTAGGGCACGAAGATATAATGGTACTCAGAAAATATGAGCAAACATCAAATAATTGATTCGAATAACATCACATACTTTATGCCGTTGGCTTATAATGTGATGATTTCAAAAATGTGTATTCTCCTTAATATATCAGATTATATAACATGTCATAAATTGATTACACATCCTTTCAATTTTGATGATACATTACCTTGAGGTCCACAAAATCTAAGGTCCTCATAATTTATCTCTCTCACCACTCTCTTCGAAACCATAATCCCATGCCATCATCACAAAACCCCTAATTTTAAATTCCATATTTTATGTGCACTTTTCACCCTCTAGTCAATGCTGATAGCATCTGTGTTACCTTGGCACTGTCATTGTTGATAACCATAGCGGCAAGTCCATGTTTGTAAAATTAATCGATTAGTAATTGTGTAGAAGATAATTGTGAAGTGTGTTTATGAGTAATTTGAATTAATTAGTTTGAAATTGGTAAAATTCATTTACCTTCAAACATTAATCATTCAACAATCATGGGATAAGAACAATTGTACTCGGCAATTAGCAAAGCACATTCTTATTGATCAGATCCTTAGACGAAAATTCACATGACCGAAAATGTTTTTTTAGAGGCAAATACTTCTGCTTCCATTTTAGTTATATAAAGACACATAAAATTTAGAAAATGATCAAGAGGCACATAAATAATACCTAAAAGTCATAATTAGAGGATTCATTTGCCTCACTAAAGACATTTCTTATTCTATTTGACTCTACAAATTTTGGGACAAAAATCTATCTTGCAAAAGCCCATAGTTTTTACTACATAAGTCATTATTGTTGTAGTATATAAGTTTTTGTCTTATCAAACCTCACTTCCTAAAAATAAAAAATTTACCGGCTTTTACTCACAAGACAAAAATACCTTAGCTTTTCAAATGATCCAAAAAGAAAGAAATCACAGGCTTTTATTTGATGGGCAAAAATATCCACTGATACAACTGATGTGATAAATGACAAAGCTAATTAGACTAATGTTTATAAAAAATACACCTTATCTTGAGTTAAAAAGAGAACATGGGCATGTCAGCAAAAACTTGAAGACATTGTTAATCTAAGCCTTAGTCATTTATGATTCTTCTTGATTATGACTTATTTGCATCACACACATTTCTTGAGATTGATGCGGCACTTTTTCCTACTAATTTGTTTCTCTAAAATGTCATTTTTCTCGCATCATGCGTCACATCTTGCTTGGACCGCAAATTTAATGATGAGTTTTTATCCCTTGAATAAAAAGTTGGCAGAAATTCTTTGATCATTTGAAAAGTCAATGGTATTTTTATTCTACATGCTGAAAGTTTTTTGGCCACAATTTGATATACTGATAAGTAACTTTTAAAACTTTAATTATGGATGGCAAACCCTCCATGATCTACATGGATGCATAGGGAGGGGGCAGTTGGACATGAGCGTGTGCCGATTCCATATTTAACTAATGCACATGTAAAAACCTGCAGGCCTTGATCATATGCAATTCCCATGCTCATGACACCATAACAAAAAGATTGGTAAAATGGTAAGATAATTGAGCAAAGTATTCAGAAACTTTCGACAAGGACAATAGAATCAAAAAATAAATTATTAATATATTATGTGGTCAAGTTTATGAATGTCCTGTGCCTCTCGGCTGTACTTATAAAGCATATTTAATGAAGGAATGTTTGATTTTAAAAAATTTATTGAAAACATACTCTTGTATGTGTCAACCATCCAATTCTGTAGGTGATGTGAATTGAGATAAACTTTGCTTTCAAACTTTGACAATTCTTGTATATGACCGACTTCTTTTTTCATGTGTTACCATCATGTGAATTATTTGATAGATAAAATGCAGTTTTTGTTTTAAAGGAGGGGCTAATGTCTCGTTACCTTGATGGTGCCATACTATCGCTGTAGATGCATTGTCTATACACATATATTTCTAGGGCACAAAGATATAATGTCACTCATAGAATAAGATCAAACATCAAATAATTGATTTGGACAAGAGCACATATCATAGGCGGTTGGCTTATAACGCGATGATTTGAAGTTTGTGTATTCTCCCTAATATATCGGACCATATCACATGTCATAAATTGATTATACATCCTTTCGATTTTGACGATACATTACCTTGAGATCCACCAAATCTAAGGTTCTCATAATTTATCTCTCTCACCACTCTCTTCAAAACCATAATCTCATGCCATTATCACCAAAACCCTAATTTTTAATCCCAAAATTTATATGCACTTTCCACCCTCTAGCCACTACCAGTAGCATCCAGGTCACCTTAGCATTGCCGTCGAGGACAGCCATAGCCACAAGTCCATATTTCTAAAATTAAGCTGACTAATAATTGTGTAGAAGGTAGAAACTTAAATGTGGAGTATGTCTATGAGAAATTTGGAGTGATTAGTTTGAAATTGGTAATATTCATTCACCTCCAAACGTCAATCATTCAACAAACGCAGGAAATTCACATGCTTGAAAATGTTTTTTATTTTTTTTTTTAGACAAATACTTATGCTTCCATTTTAGTTATTTTAAGACACACGTGCTGTAGAAAAATGATATAAAGGCACATAAATAATAGTTAAAGGTCAAAATTAGAGGAGTCATTTGCCTCATTAAAGACATTTCTTCCTCTATTTATCTCTAAAAACTTTCGCCCCGGGGGGGGGGGTTTGGGACATGAGCATGCACCAACAACTCCATATATAACTATTGCACATGTAGAAACTTGCAAGCCCTGATCATATGCAATTTGCTTGCTCATGGCACCATAATAAAATGATTGTTAAAATGGTAATATAATTGAACAAAGTATTCAGAAACTTTTGCCAAGGACAATAGAGTCGAAAAATAAATTATTAATATTTTCTATGGTCAAGTTTATAAGTGCCTCAGCGGTACCCATCAAGCATATATAACAGAAGGTTCGATTTTCAAAAATTTATTGAAAACATACTATTGTGCATGTAGGCCATTCAATTTTGTAGGTGATGTGAATTGTGGCAAACATTGCTTTTCAACTTTGACAAATCTTGTATATCATTGAATTCTTTATTCATGAGTTATTGTGATAAGAATTATTCAATAGATAAAATGCATTTTTCCTTTAAGAAAAGGAGGGGCTAATGTCTCGTTATCCCTTTGGTGGTGCCATACTGTCGCCATAGATGCATTATATATACGCATATTTTGAGGGCACAAACTCAAAAAATAGGATCAAACATCAAATAATTGATTTGAATAAGAGCACATATTTTATGTGGTTGGCTTATAACGCAATGATTTGAAATATGTGTATTCTCCTTAATATGTCAAACCATATAATATGTCATAAATTGATTCTACATCTTTTCGATTTTGATGATACATTACCATGAGCTCCACAAAATCTAGGTCCACATAATTTATCTCTTTCACCAGTCTCTTTGAAACCTTAATCCCATGCCATCATCACGAAAAACCCTAATTTTAAGTTCCATAATTTATGTGCACTTTTCACCCTTAGGCCACTACCGGGAGCATCTGTGTCGCCTTGGTGCTACTGTCATTGATAACCATGGCAGTGAGTCCATATTTGTAAAATTAAGTCGATTAGTAATGGTGTAGAAGATAGAGGTTTAATTGTGGAGTGTGTCTATGAGTAATTTGAATTGATTAGTTTGAACTTGGTAAAATTCATTTACCTTCAAACATTAATCATTCAACAAACATGGGATAAGAACAATTATACTCGGCAATTAGAAAAGCACACTCTTGTCGAACAGATCTTTAGATGGAAATTCACATGCCCAAAAATGGTTTTTAGAGGCAAATACTTTTGCTTCCATTTTAGGTATATAAAGACACATAAGCTTTAGCAAAATGATCGAGAGGCGCATAAATAATAGCTAAAGGTCATAATTGGAGTATTCATTTGCCTCACTAAAGACATTTCTTATTCTATTTGACTCTAGAAACTTTCGGGACAAAAATCTATCTTGCAAAAGCAAATATTTTTATTACAAAAGTCATTATTATTATTGTACTGTGTAAGTTTTAGTCTTATCAAATCTCACTTCCTAAAAATAAAAAAGCTACCAGCTTTTACTCAAGAGACAAAAATACCCTAGCTTTTCAAATGATCCAAAAAGAAAGAAATCACAAGCTTTTATTTGATGGGCAAAAATATCCACCGATACAATCAATGTGGTAAATGGCAAGGCTAATTAGACTAATGTTTAGAAAAATACACCTTATCTTGAACTAAAAAGAGATTGTGGGCATGTCAGCAAAAACCTGAAGACATTGTTTAATCTAAGTCTTAGTCATTTATGATTCTTCTTGATTAGGACTTATTTGCATCACACACATTTTTTTAGATTGATGCGGCACTTTTTCCTACTAATTTGTTTCTCTAAAATGTCATTTTTCTCACATCATGCGTCACATCATCTTGCTTGGACAGAAAATTTAATGGTGAGTTTTTATCCCTTGAATAATAAGTTGGAAGAAATTGTTTGGTCATTTGAAAAGTCAATGGTATTTTTATTCTACATGCTGAAAGTTGTTTGGCCACAATTTGATATACCGATAATTAACTTTTTAAACTTTAATTGTGGACAGCAAACCCTCCATGATCCACATGGATGCATGGGGAGGGGGGAGTTGGACATGAGCATGTGCCCACTCCATATTTAACTAATGCACATGTAGAAAACCTGTAGGCCTTGATCATATGCAATTCGTTTGCTCATGACCCCATAACAAAAAGATTGGTAAAATGGTAAGATAATTGAGCAAAGTATTCCGAAACTTTCGACAAGGACAATAGAGTCAAAAAAATAAATTATTAATATATTCTATGGTCAAGTTTACGAGTGCCTTGTGCCTCTCAACAGTACTTATCAAGCATATTTAGTGAAGGAACGTTCGATTTTCAAAAATTTATTGAAAACATACTCTTGTACATGTTGATCATCCAATTTTGTAGGTGATGTGAATTGAGACCAACTTTGCTTTTGAACTTCGACAATTCTTGTATATGACCAACTTCTTTATTCATGTGTTACTGTCATGTGAATTATTTAATAGATAAAATGCAGTTTTTCTATTTTAAAAAGGAGGGGCTAATGTCTCGTTTTCCCTTTGATGGTGCTATTACTATCACTGTAGATGCATTATCTATACACATATATTTCTAGGGTGCAAATATATAATGTTACTCATAGAATAAGATCAAACATCAAATAATTGATTCGGGCAAGAGCAGCTACCATATGTGGTTGGCTTATAACACGATGATTTGAAGTTATTCTTCCTAATATATCGGACCATATAACATGTAATAAATTGATTATACATCCTTTCTATTTTGACAATATATTACCATGAGATCCACCAAATCTAAGGTTCCCATAATTTATTTCTCTCACCACTCTCTTCAAAACCATAATATCATGCCATTATCACAAAAAAACCTAATTTTAAATCCCATAATTTAGATGCACTTTCCACCCTCTAGCCACTACCGGTAGCATCCGGGTCACCTTGGCATTGCCGTCGTGGACAGCCATAGCCACAAGTCCATATTTCTAAAATTAAGCTAATTAATAATTGTGCAGAAGATAGAAGTTTAAACATGGAGTACGTCTATGAGAAATTTGAAGTGATTAGTTTGAAATCAGTAATATTAATTTACTTCCAAACATCAATCATTCAACAAAAGCAGGAAATTCAAATGCTTGAATTTTTTTTTTGGAGACAAAAACTCCTGCTCCCATTTTAGTTATATAAAGACACATGTGCTGTAGAAAAATGATCTAGATGCATATAAATAATAGTTAAAGATCAAAATTAGAGGAGTCATTTGTCTCATTAAAGACATTTCTTCTTTTATTTGACTCTACAAACTTTCACCCTGGGGGCTCGGACATGAGCATGCACCTACTCCATATGTAACTGTTACACATGTAGAAACTTGCAGGCCTTGATCATATGCAATTTGCTTCCTTGTGGCACCATAATAAAATGATTGATAAAATGGTAATATAATTGAGCAAAGTATTCAGAAACTTTTTCCAAGGACAATCAAGTTGAAAAATAAATTATTAATATTTTCTATGGTCAAGTTTACGAATGCCTCATGCCTCAGCAGTATCCATCAAGCATTCATAACAAAAGATTCGATTTTCAAAAATTTGTTGAAAACATACTATTGTGCATGTAGACCATTCAATTTTGTATATGATTGACTTATTTATTCATGTGTTACTGTCATGCAAATTATTCAATAGATAAAAATGCAATTTTCCTTTGAAAAAAGGAGGGGCTAATGTCTCATTATCCCTTTGATGATGCCACACTGTCACCATAGATGCATTGTATATATGCATATTTCTAGGGCACAAACTCAGAAAATAGGATCAAACATCAAATAATTGATTTGAATAAGAGCACATACTTTATGCGGTTGGCTTATAACGCGATGATTTGAAATATGTGTATTCTCCTTAATATATCGGACCATATAACATGTCATAAATTGATTATACATCATTTCAATTTTGACGATACATTACATTGAGCTCCACAAAATCTAGGGTTCTCATAATTTATCTCTCTCACCATTCTCTTCAAAGCCATAATCCCATGCCATCATCATAAAAACCCTAATTTTAAATTGCATAATTTATGTGCATTTTTCACCCATCTGGCCACTACCAGTAGCATCTGTGTCACCTTGGCATTGCCGTTGTCGATAACCACAGCGGCGAGCCCATATTTGTTAAATTAAGTCGATTATAATTGTGTAGAAGATAGAGGTTCAATTGTGGAGTGCGTCTATGAGTAATCTGAATTGATTAGTTCAAAATTGGTAAAATTCATTTACCTTCAAACATTAATCATTCAACAAACATGGGATAAAAACAATTGTACTTGGCAATTAGCAAAGCACATTCTTGTCAAACAGATCTTTAGATAGAAATTCACATGCCCAAAAATGTTTTTTAGAAGCAAATACTTATGCTTCCATTTTAGTTATATAAAGACACATAAGCTTTAGAAAAATGATCTAGAGGTGCTAAATAATAGCCAAAGGTCATAATTAGAGGATTCATTTGCCTCACTAAAGACATTTCTTATTCTATTTGACTCTATAAACTTTCAGGACAAAAATCTATCTTGCAAAAACAAATAATTTTTACTACAAAAGTCATTATTATTGTAGTGTGTAAGTTTTAGTCTTATCAAACCTCACTTCCTAAAAATAAAAAAGTTACCAGCTTTTACTCAAGAGACAAAAATACCTAGCTTTTCAAATGATCCAAAAAGAAAGAAATCACAAGCTTTTATTTGATGGGCAAAAATATCCATTGATACAATCGATGTGGTAAATGGCAAGGCTAATTAGACTAATGTTTATAAAAATACACCTTATCTTGAGCTAAAAAGAGATTGTGGGCATGTCAGCAAAAACCTGAAGACATTGTTTAATCTAAGTCTTAGTCATTTATGATTCTTCTTGATTAGGACTTATTTGCATCACACACATTGTTTTAGATTGATGCGGCACTTTTTCCTACTAATTTATTTCTCTAAAATGTCATTTTTCTCACATCATGCGTCACATCATCTTGCTTGGACTGAATATTTAATGGTGAGTTTTTATCCCTTGAATAAAAAGTTGGTAGAAATTGTTTAGTCATTTGAAAAGTCAATGGTATTTTTATTCTACATGCTGAAACTCATGGATACATGGGGAGGGGGGAGTTGGACATGAGCATGTGCCCACTCCATATTTAACTAATGCACATGTAGAAACCTGCGGGCCTTGATCATATGCAATTCGCTTGCTCATGACCCCATAACAAAAAGATTGGTAATTGAGCAAAGTATTCCGAAATTTTCGATAAGGACAATAGAGTCAAAAAAAATAAATTATTAATATATTCTATGGTCAAATTTATGAGTGCTTCGTGCCTCTTGGCTGTACTTAGCAAGCATATTTAATTAAGGAATCATTTGATTTTAAAAAAATTATTGAAAACATACTCTTGTACATGTCAACCATCCAATTTTGTAGGTGATGTGAATTGAGACCAATTTTGCTTTTGAACTTCAACAATTCTTGTATATGACCAACTTCTTTATTCATGTGTTATTGTCATGTGAATTATTCGATAGATAAAATGCAGTTTTTCATTTTTTTTTTTAAAAAAGGAGGGGCTAATGTCTCATTATCCCTTTGATGGTGCTATACTTTGGCCATAGATGCATTGTCTATACACATATATTTCTAGGGCACAAAGATATAATGTTACTCATAGAATAAGTTCAAACATCAAATATTTAATTCAAACAAGAGCAAATATCATATGCAGTTGGCTTATAACACGATGATTTGAAATTTGTGTATTCTTCTTAATATATCAGACCATATAACATGTCATAAATTGATTATACATCCTTTCGATTTCGATGATACATTACCTTGAGATCCACCAAATCTAAGGTTCTCATAATTTATCTCTCTCATCACTCTCTTCGAAACCATAATCTCATGCCATTATCACCAAAAACCTAATTTTAAATTCCATAATTTATGTGCACTTTCCACTCTCTAGCTGCTACCAGTAGCATTCGGCTCTTCTTGGCGTTGCCGTCGTCGACAACCATAGCCGCAAGTCCATATTTCTAAAATTAAGCTTATTAATAATTGTGTAAAAGATAGAAGAATAAATGTCGAGTACGTCTATGAGAAATTTGAAGTGATTAGTTTGAAATTGGTAATATTCATTTACCTCCAATCATCAATCATTCAACAAACACGGGAAATTCGCATGCTTGAATGTTTTTTTGTAGACAAATACTTTGCTTTCATTTTAGTTATATAAAGACACGTGCTATAGAAAAATGATCTAGAGGCAGATAAATGATCGTTAAATGTCAAAATTAGAGGAGTCATTTGCCTCATTAAAGACATTTCTTGTTCTATTTGACTCTACAAACTTTCGCCCTGGGGGGGTTGGACATGAGCATGCACGTACTCCATATATAACTGTTGCACGTGTAGAAACTTGTAGGCCCTAATCATATGCAATTTGCTTGCTCATGCACCATAATAAAATGATTGGTAAAATGGTAATATAATTTAAATAAGTATTCCGAAACTTTTGCCAAGGACAATAGAGTCGAAAAGTAAATTATTAATATTTTCTATGGTCAAGTTTACAAGTGCCTTGTGCCTCGGCGGTACCCATCAAACATACATAACAAAAGATTCGATTTTCAAAAAATTATTGAAAAGATACTATTGTGCATGTAGACCATTCAATTTTGTAGGTGATGTGAATTGAGACTAACTTTGCTTTCGAACTTTGAGAGCTCTCGCATATGATTGACTTATTTATTATGTGTTACTATCATGATTTATTCAATAGATAAAATGCATTTTTCTTTTAAAAAAAAAGAGGCGCTAATGTCTAGATATCCCTTTGATGGTGCTATACCATTGCCATAGATGCATTGTCTATACACATATATTTTAGGGTGCAAAAATATAACGGTACTCATAAAATAAAATCAAACATCAAATAATGGATTTGGATAAAGCATATACTATATGCGGTTGGCTTATAATGCCATGATTTGAAATTTGTTTTTCCCCTAATATATCGGACCATATAAAATGTCTATAAATTGATTATACATCCTTTTGATTTTGACTATACATCAAATAATCGAGACTAACTTTGCTTTCAGACTTATCTGTGATAAATTTTTCCTCAAACTAATCCTTGGTCATAAAAAATCCCATATTGACACATCTGTGATCAATTCACCCCAAACTAATTTTTAAGCTCACTAAAAATCTCAAATTGGTACGCTCGTGACATATATATCCTCTATTAATTTTCATCAAATTTTATAGCTCATCTAGCAATAACTCAATTAATATGGTAACTCCAAGTGAAAATTCATATTAGTTCAAGGTAAATTTATCACTCTTTTATCAATTTGAGGTTTTTAATGACCCAAAAATTAGTTTAAGGTAAATTTGTCACAAATGTACTAAGTTGAAATTCTTCATGGTGCTAATCCCAATGAAAAAGATAAGCATGTTTAGAAGGCAAAAAGCTTAATTTTCTTTTCTATCCCTGTCGTTCGTTCCTCGTTGGCTTTTTGGAAATATAATAAGTGAAATTAGCTGCTCCTCTTGTGCCTAGATGTTCAAGGGGTGTCGGACTATAAAAACCGGTGCAGGGCCTTCAATCTCTCAGCGGAAATCAGTGCGGGCGCAACAGAGGAAGGCCAATGTTGCTGCGCGCAGAGAAGCGGGCGACCGGGTGTAGCCGAAGAGAAACGACAGGCCCTCGCAGGAAGCTTCTCAAAGGCCATCATGGATTGTGGCACGAGCAGCTCTTTTTGTAGCTGTTGTCGTTGGCGTTCCTCCTCCTTCAAGATCTCCCTCTCCCGGTCGCCAATCATTCCCATTTTTGTGCTTTTCCTCCTTGTCCCTTCTCCCTTCTTTTGTCAGGCTCGTTCGTTGGAAACCGCCACCTTCCGTGCCACGAATCAGACTTTCCAGCCCGGGGATGAGCTACAGAAGCTGAAGATGATAAGGGCTCATCTCAAGGACATCAATAAGCCTCCTCTCAAAACAATTCAGGCAAACCCCCCTTTTAGAATATTTAAATAATAAACAATACATTCATTTAACAGTTTAAGTTGAATACTTGTCAGTGGTCCCACGAAATCTAACATAATATCAAAGCTGATGATCTTTGGTTCAAATCTTACTAGATCCCATTTACCTTTCTAATTAAATTTCTATGCTTAGTCTCATACCCACTTGTCTCTTTTTGCTTTTGCTTTTGAGAAAAGAGAATGTTGCCTTCTTATTCCCCTGAATTTGCTGTGTTTAAGAGACCTTGGACATCAAACTGTCAACATCATCATGAGAAAAGAAAAATAACTTGGACCAGCGCTCCTGAATCCATCAATCGCATGCTGCACTAATAATATAACTAATTTCATCTGCTAAACTACATTTTCTTTGCTAACCGACCCTGGTTTCCCCTCATTCTTGTCTCTCTGTTTCTTTTTCTTTTTTTTTTTTTTTTTGCCCTTATTTGCAGAGCCCTGATGGAGATATAATAGACTGCATTCTATCTCACCAGCAACCAGCCTTTGATCATCCTCTATTAAAGGGACAAAAGCCATTGGTATCACCACAGTTTCTTTGACCTATGACAAGAAATCAATTCTATGACTTTTGAAGCCCTTAATTTTTACCATTCTTCTTTCTTTCTTTTTCTTTTTTCTTTTTTTCACGAAATTCGCAGGATCCGCCAAAGATGCCGAAAGGGTATAATTCGACTACTGTGGCCGTGGAGATTCTTCAACTGTGGAGAATGTCAGGTGAGGTGTGCCCAGAAGGGACTGTGCCGATACGGAGGACGAGTGAAGCAGACGTGTTGAGGGCTTCTTCAGTTCAAACGTTTGGGAAGAAATGAGAAGTCATGTCCTCACAGACATTTCAAACAATGCTCATGAGGTAAAGAGAAGAGACCTTGCCATTGAAGTTGAGCAAAGATTTGTACATCTTAAGCATTTTCTTTATTTTCTGAGTAATTTAAAAGAAATCATAACAATTTCATTTAAAATTAAAAATTATTATTATCTAAGTTTAAATAAATTTTAGGGATAAGTGTACTAGAAGTTCTAAAACTTGTTAAGAAAATGTAATTGAGTTCTAAAATTTTAAATATATATAATCGAGTTCAGAAACTTGTCAAGAGAGTGCAATCAAATCCCATAATATTCAAAAAGTGTCATTGATAAAAGGACTTGATTTGAACAATTTGATAAGATTCAGAACTCTATTGCATTTTTTGAAAGTTTTAGAACCCGATTGTACTTTTGTGATAATTTTAAGACTTAATTGCACTTTTTGAAAGTTTTAGACCTAAAATGCACTTTGTTGAAAAGTTTTAGGATTTCGAATGTATTTATCCCTAAATTTTATATCTAAAAGTAAGTCTCTCCGCCTATTTTTGTCTCAAAAGTAGAGGAGAAAATTCAGACATAATTATCTCTTTGTTCCCATCTTCCTTATGTTGGTGTTCAGTCTCGCTGCTTCTTTCCCTTTTTTTTTTTTTTTTTTTTTTGTCTTTTCATTTTTTTAATTGGTCAAATTTAGCTTCAAGAAAAACTCATAGCATGAAGACAGGAAACTGTTTTTTATTTTTGGCTTGTACCGTTCAGACTGGTTTTTAATTTTGCCATCATGTTTGCTTGCGCTTTCCTCCAATTTTTGCAGGCTATTTATTATCAAGCAAGTGAAACATTTTCATTCACTTTGTACTAAAAAATCTTCCCCTGTTTTTCATTTAATTAAAAAAAAAAGGAAAAAAACATATGGTACATGCTAGTTTTGAACTCAATCAAGCCAAAGTGGATTTAGCAACTCAATGTTTATTAAATTTAGAAATTCCTCGGTAGATTGTTCTCTATTTTGCATATGTGCCAATTTTCCAAAGTGGCAAGTTTAGTGGGAATCTTACACAATTTCACCATAAGACAATTACTAGTATTCAATTTCAATCTGAGATCATAAAAAAGTCGCCTCATTTTATTCTTTTAGATTTATATTGTAAAGTGTGTTATTCTTGTGTAATGGTTGATTTAATTTATTATATATATATATATATATATATATATATATATTTTTTTTTTTTTTTTCATGCAGTATTCGATAGTGTTTGTGGATGGAGATCAATACTATGGAGCCCAAGCAACCATAAATGTGTGGCAACCATATGTGGCTGCACAAAGTGAAATGAGCCTCGCCCAGTTGTGGCTCGCCGCCGGCACTATTGGCGTTGACCTTAACACCATTGAAGTTGGCTGGCAGGTACTGTTTCATTTTTTCTTCTCTTCCTTTTTACCCCCAATAAAATTTTTAATTTTTTTAATACATTTCCTAATAGCTAATTAGCTTTGATCAGCCCTCTTGGTCTCGTCCCCTTTTTCGGCTACAAAATAAATTTAGGGTTGAAATTATTTTTCTTTTCTTAAATGGAAATTTACTCTTAATGTTTGGCTAATTTTGAGTTGACAGATTTTGAATTTTTTTTTTCCACCAGAAGTTGGGTTTTTTAATCAAGTCATTGTCTTTCTTTCTTTCTTTGGTAGGGGATAGTGTCAAATTCAAATATACTTAGCCAATCTAAAATATACACTAATGTGTTTTCATAACAAAGTGCCAAAAACTTGAAATAGAAACTACAATATTATCTGCCTCTATCAAGGTTGGGGAAATTAAGGAAAGCAAAGGGTTGTCATAATTGGATGGTCAATTTATTGTGGCATGCAATTATCGTGTAGTTGGCAAGTCACTGACTATATAACATAAACACACTAAAGACCAAATTTAATTTCCCAACGGATTGCATTAATGGTTAGTTGACATTGTTGCCAAGTCTTTTCAGCCATGTTTACAGTATGTGTGGGACGGGCTTACTAATTAGAGAATAAATTTATTTTTATTTTCTTCAGGTTCTTCCAGAATTGTATGGGGACAACAGTACGAGGCTCTTCATTTATTGGACTGCAAGTAACAAAATAAAATAAAATAATTTTTCTAGATTTAGTTTTTTAAAATCATGAGATTAATGTTTTTTGCAACTTTGATTGCATGCAGAATGATAACTACAACGAAACAGGATGTTACAACTTGATGTGCCCAGGATTTGTCCAGACAAACAATGGGATTGCAATTGGGTCACCACTTGAGTCCATGTCCTCCTACGGTGGTGCTCAAATTGATATAACCTTGCTGGTTTGGAAGGTAATAATTAATTTAGAGCCCTACTTTTTTTGCTTTATTAGGGGAAAAAAAAGATATTATGATTCAAAGTCCATGCCTATGCATACATGTTCACATTTGTTTTATTTTATTTTATTTTATGAATCACCCATCATCCAAAACCTACTCAAAATTGAATGAAAAGGATGTAATTCTTGTTGCCAAAAGGTAGAATAAAAATAACCCCTGCTCATAACAGAAAAAAATTACTTTCCGCTTCACGATAAATTAAAATTACTTTTTTATCTACAAAAATAGAATTGTCGTAATGCTTGAATTGATATAAAATGATCCCGAGACTAGCATCTTTGATGTCATCCAATCTTCGAATTAAGTAGTTTCTGTACATTATTTATGTAAAATCACACTGGATGTTAATTAGGCACTAAAATACCAATTTTCGGAATATACCAACATTGAGGGCTATATTCTTTCTTTTGTGGCGATAAACTTAAAATTGAACTGTACAAACAACCAAGAATTACTAAGTATAGAGTGGGCGAGGGCTACGCTTTTTCAGAGGGAAACACCAGGGAGTGCTGTATATGTCAAGCCTACTGTTAGTTTTTGCCGTTATTTGGCGATGCTTGCATCACTTGGCTGTAAGGGTCTTCAAAAGGCATCGAACCACCACCCCCCCAATGAGCCGACGGCAGAGATTTAGAGGGGGGCCCACCTCTGCGAATGACAATGGACAGAAGTCGTCGGTCTTAGAAGCTAGCAAAAACTTGGACCATCTAATGTCAACACCATTTGCCCCATCAAACATGAAAAGAAATCGTTGTAGAGGCTCCGAAAGGTGTTTGGAAAAAATAAAAGTACAAAATTACCCTCTAAAGTTAAAAAATAAAATAAAATAAGATTGATAGTCACCCAACAAAGGCTTATAGCTACAGCTTTAAAATATATGTTCACGCGTACACTGGAAATATGGAACAATGACTCTGATTGCCTTGTTGCTTTGTGCTCCAAGATTCTCCCCACTTTTTCCTCTTTTTTTCTTTTTTTTTTAATCACTTTGGCTTGCTTTGGTACCAATTTTGATGAAAATGCAACTTTATTTTCTAACTTGTGATGAAGTATCAGCAAATGGAATTCTCACAACTTATTCGACAAGTTCAAGGTTTTGAATAGTGTCTTCAAAATTGAATACCGTAGTGTCATTCATCAAATGGATACGAGGATAGGAAAAAGTTGATTTATTTTTAGGTGATTGCAATGATCTTTTGCTTTTATTATGTTCTTCTTGTTTACTCTTGATTTTGTTTAATAAACACATCTCTGATCTTTAGAAATAGAAATTCCAAATATTTAAAGTCATTTGAAGTAATGTGTGAATTTTTCTATGGTTTCGTCTTGAAAAACAAAAGAATGATCTCTTTGTTTTGATAGGGAAGTAATAAAGTCATTTCTAAATTGTTTTAAGTTGATTTGATGGACCACAATGCACGTGGACTTCCGTTTCTGAGCATTGATTCATTTGTATGCAACAAGACACTTGAAATGAAGAAATTATTAGGTGAATCCAGTGCATACACTAAAATTCTTTGTAGTTGTTAAATTTAATGGGTTCGGAAAAGTTGATGAGACCCACTTAATATAACGACATCCCATCCGATCCATTGAAATATCTCCATGAAAAGAGAGTTTGGTGAGCGTGAGCTTGATTGCCTTAGACATCAAGTAGTCATATGGTCCTCCTTTCTTACCTTGCATAGGAACGGGATACCGGGAATTGGTGGCTCTTATTGGAACCAAACATCTTTCTCGGTTACTGGCCATCGGTCCTGTTCACTCACCTCGAGGACCACGCGAGCGAGGTGCATTTCGGCGGGGAGGTCGTGAACTCGGTCCCCATGGGCAGCCATACGAGCACCCAGATGGGGAGCGGGCATTTCGCCGAAGAAGGGTACAGAAAAGCCGCCTATTTTCAGCAATTGCAAGTGGTGAATGGGAGCAACGAACTCCTCTCTTTGCAAAACGCCGAGGCCGTGGTGAGTTACCCAAATTGCTACGACCTCGAACCAGGGAACGATCCAAATTGGGGGTCCTCTTTCTTCTATGGAGGACCCGGAAGGTCTGGGACGTGTGCATAAAAAGTTGGGGTTGTGGGTAAAACCAAGGAAGAAAAAGGGAATAAAAAAAAAGTGGGAATAATATCAGCTATTCATTAAAATGAATTGGTCTTTTCTTTATCTTAAAATTTCGATATTTCAATTAAGGAGTGATCTAGTTACATCACCTTTAAGGGGCTGATGATGTGTACTTGGAAAATAAAGTAATGAATAAATTGTTGTTTTGTATGGGTTTTTTTCTCTACGATTTGTGATGTTTCATCAATACATAAGGGAAAAAAACTACACAAAGAATCCTTAAAAATACATGCCAGGCATCTAAAACGATGAAATTCAAATTCAAAATCTATGGGAAAAAAAAATCAAACCGTATAATTTAGCCAACTTCGAGGGGACCGTAGAAAATGTTCATGAAAAAATTACAAATCCAAGTACATATGAAACTGCCAAATGTGATTATGGCGTGGGGCCAGCGACTCAACCATGAAGAAGCACGTCTTGGGGAATAACCATGATTAGTCTCACCTTGAGAAGATCAAAAAATTTTTTAAAAAAAAAAATGTTTAATTTTCCTCAAATGGTGCCCCAAGACAAATTTCCAATTTTTTGCAATGCATGCGGAGAGAATTTGTTGACTTGACGAGCGGTTTGACACGAGCCTCCATTTCTTCGTCGATGTTATCATCACTAACAAACCCAAAGAACTTCCTCACGGCCACGCAGTGTGCTTTCCGCTCATCGAGTTTCAAGTTGAGCTCGGGATTAGGCTTTGGAGGGGCTCCTTTGAACTTGGCTGGTAAATAGAAGTTGACCCAGTATGATCTGAAAGACCCTTAAGAAGATTGCGCGATGCTCGTCACGACAAGAGCGGTCATATCTATTGAAGTAGCAAATCAGAAGGGAAAAAAATCAGAATATCTGCAAGGCAGAATCTTCTACAAATCAGTATGAAGATAACAAATAGAATAGGGAAAAAATCAGAATATCTACTGGGTAGAATTATCTTCATACTGATTTCTAGAAGATTCTGTTCTGTAGAAGATTCTGCTCTGTAGATATTCTAAATTTTTTTTCCCTTCTAATTTATACTCTATTTGATTTGTTATCTTCATACTGATTTGTAGAAAATTCTGCACTACGAATATTCTGATTTTTTCCTTTCTGATTTGCTACTGCAATAATATCGATATGGGAGTAGTCCAGGTTTGTTCCACGAATGAATTGGTTCAGCCTACGAACATTAAGAAGGATTACAAGTGCATGGTCATTTACCACACCAAGCAATCTCACATCCTACATGATTAAATAAAAAATCGATCTTCAAAAACTGTGAAATCCTTCTTTTGTGGACTTCTCGAAGGAGGTTCCTTGGAGAGGAGCAGACATCCAGGTGGAATTCCTCTAGAGTCTGATCTCGAAATCCCAGGCGAACAACCCCACTGCGTATTGAGGCGATTCGATTGCATGATCAGAAGGGATTATTGTCGGTGAACACAAGGACGAAGCCAACATGCTTGAGGATCTCTTCATTGTTGTTTTAGTACGAGTTGCGAAAGTGCCATTGTTTGGTCCCTCTAATAACCGAAATCTTCAACACCAAAATGAGAGCCCAAAAATCAATATTAAATATCTTTTTCGAAAGTTTTGTAACAGGTTTTGTTTAAATACTAGATACGAGAGATCACACGCTTCTATTTGCCTCGTGGTGGTTGGCCGTGCGATGCTTATGCATGGCCAGTATTTTCTTCGCAGGGCTATGTTTTTCTGCATCCCTAATTGGTGGAAACTGCCTCTAATTATACTTATGATTGGAGGATCACTAGTTACTGACATCACTTACATGCAAATTTAACTACATATAAATATAAATGAGGTTTGCCTTCGTAACTAACCAATTGAAAGTTTGGTTGAAAGAAGTCTCCTCCGCTCAAAAATAGAGGGAATCATAATCTTTTTATGAATCGAAAAAACTCCCCCGATTTAGCATGATAATGGCATTATAACAGCTCTCGTATCTAGAGAATAATAAAACGTGTGACGACACCAATTTTCGTTAGCTCTAAACTAATTATCAAAATAATTATTATTGATATTAAAGTGTGAAAGAACTCGATTACGTAAATTCCTCTTGATACACGTGACATCGCTTCAGTATTGACCATGCAAACATTTCTTTCCCACCCTCAATCACATAAGCAAAAGGCCAGTTTGCCTAGTCAAGCCGTGGGTAAGATGTTGGATCTTTTGTGTGGTTTTACTCGTATTTGTGCTTGAACATGTACTTGAGTTGTTCATGCTTGAAATGAGGCTAAGGTTTGCTTGGGTTAAGTTCAACGCAAGGCAAAGTCGCTTAAGGCCACAAGGCCTTGGATTAGCATTCAAGCATGCCAAATCTAAGTCTCGTTCGGTGCGAGGATTACCCAAGGCCGCAAGCTTTTAAATCGGCATTGAGGCATGCTAGTTCTAAGTCTTGATCGGTACAGGGATCACCCAAGCCCACGAGATCTTGATAAGGCACTAAAACGCGTCAGTTTTATGCCTTGGTTGGTGCAGGGACTTTGTGCTTGGCGTTTAAATCAAGCCATGACCCATAGGCCATTCATGGCATGAAGCATGTTCACGCTAGGTTGAAGCCGAGGTCCGTCGAGCTTAGGATCTACATGAAAGCGAGGTGTACCCAAGCCTCAAGGTCTTGGATTGATATTGAGGTATGTTGTTTCCGAGCATTGTTCGATGCGGGGATCGACGCTACGTGTTTGGTTCAAGTCACGAACTAAGGGTCGTTTCCAACATGTTGTATAGTGCAATATTAGGATTCATGGCACACACATATGAATGAGCATGCCCTTAGGCCATGTATGAGTTGGCTAAGAAGAAAAGATAAGAATCAGCTTGTGTGATGCACTTGTGTGTGCACATAAAATAGAAAAAAGCGCTTGTCGTCACATAGCGTGGTGGCAATACCTTGTTCGTTGAACATGATGCCCTAGTTGAGCCAAAATGCCTAGGTCTCAAATCTAGAAGCCTTAAGAAGCTAGCCCCAAGAAGCCTCAATCGAGCTGAGATGCCCTTGTCGAGTCAGAAAGCCCAGCAAGAAGTTAGAAGCCCCGGTCGAGCTGAGAGGGCTTGGTCGAGCCAAAATGATGCTAAATGAATTTGCATAAGTGCCGATTATGCATAAACATGATATGTTGATATGTTCATTGTTAAGCTAAAGGTAAGCATGTATTGAAGCATGTTGTTATGTATATCTGCATGTATTCGAGATGTAGTAATAAGTTTGTTGTTAATCTGTCATCGACACTATTTGCTATTGTTGTATTTGTTAGGCTTTGATGTTGAGATACTTTCCTAGTAGATAATTAGGAATTTTACTTACTGAGTTCCCCCAAAACTCATTCTCTTATCTTTTCGTCTTGTAGGCATGGTAGTCTCACGTCAATTTTGGGAGATATAGTCACACTAGAGGAGATAGGAATTCCCTTGGCTTATATGGAAAACTTGTAGTATGATGCAAAAAGAAAAAAATGGCTCGTAGAGAAAGGGCTTGTAAAAGTGCTATTATAATATAAATTAGTGTATTTTGTGTGATGTATGTCCCAATCTTCCAACTATTATTTGTCTGGAGAGTTATTTGTTCATATTTTTGCATGTTCATCATAACAAGATAAAAAGAATCGGAATGGCGTTGAGCCTACAACGTCGACAAAATAACCATTGTCACTTGTGACCATAGAGATGGTTGGGATCGTGACACAGGGCTTTGGATGAGCTACAGACACATCATGATAGTTCATGCAAACTCATCCACAAGAAGACCACAACTATTGTGACACACATGTTATAGCTCCCTTGTTAGTCCCTTCCATGTAAGCTCCATGATGTTTAACTTTAAGACACTGGAAGAATTACCAAAAAAGTCATTAAGCTATTACAATCGTGTCAATTAAATCTTAAAATTTTTTTTTTTTTTGTTAACCAATTGCGTTATAAACATTTTGCATTTGTACCATTTCAATTTATCCAGCCAATTTGATTAAAAATCGTGGACATTGATATTAGTTATCCTATGTGACATGACCTGGCGTCAACATAAACAAATTTTAAAATATTTTTCGAATTTTTTTATATTTTTCTTTCTTTTCCTTCATTCTTTTGTTTCTATTAGTGACCAACAAGGGTCACCAGAGCTCCTGTTCACTAGGAAAGGGCACAAAGATCTCACTAGTCGCTGGCAATGGAGGCAATCCTCATTTGGCCTCACCTAGATTTGGGGGAGGGCAACAACCCCAGGTTCTCACTAACCATCGGTGAAGGTGGCCATGGCCTCATGGGCTACAAGTGAGATCGCCTTCCCCCCTCCCCGGTCGACAAGGCTCTCCTTGCTCGCAATTTGTTAAACAAAAGAATGAAGGAAAAAGAAAGAAAAAATAATTAAAAAAGTTGAAAAAAGATATTGAAGTATTATTTAAAATTTTCCTTGTCGGAGTTGGCCATGTCACGTAAGCCATGCCACATAGGACGACTGGCATCCATGTCAAGATTTCATACTAAAATTGATTGGATGAATTGAATTGACATAAATGCAAAAGGTTTATGACTCCATTAGTATAATTACAATAGGTTTATGGTTTTTTCCCCCAAAGCACTTAGTTTTGGTCTTCTTAAACTCAATCCAAAGCTTGTGGAAAGTTGGTTCTTTTCTTAGATCTATATGTCCATCAAGTAATACTATCATACAAGGTCGAAGCAGTTTTCAGTATTTTCCCCGAGTCTTGATCTTGCGCTTAAAACATAAAATTGTTCCTTTCCTTCCAAATTAACCAAAGAACAACAAAGAAAAATTAGAAAGGCACCGATGTATGTTTGAAATTTAATTAGTCATTCCTTAATTCTAGACAAACTTGGAATTGTTATGTTGACATTTAGGGCTGATTCGCTGGAATCTAATTGACAACGAAACATCTTTTTCGAAAGTCGCTCTTCAGCTTTTGATGAGAGGAGATAGGTTCCGTGGCGACTCCTAATAAGAAATATCTAGGTAGACAATAAATAATGGCAAACTTTTATTTCAAACTTCGAACCAAATTATACATACAAACCGTGTTGGAATTCAATCACCAACAAAGCTTGAAAATATAGCTATTTCCACAGCAATACACGTGCACAAACTGTGTCGGTATTTAATCGAAAACAAAGCTTGAGAATGTGCAAAGATGTAACACTAGAATTTAATTGACGGTGCGACACTCATGATAGAGATGCATGCCAGAATTAAATCGACGACAAAGTATTGGCATAAAGATACATATTGGAATTTAATCAACGACATGAATCGAAAAGCTACAACTAAGGAAAATAAAGTGCAGGAAAGTAAAAATAATAAAAGATTACATTTTGATTGTTGAGGGGTCCTCTTCCAATTGATAGAACTTGGTATTTATAGACCTGCTATCAAAATCGTCTGGGAGCAGTTTCTTTGTGGTTGAATTTTGAAATTAATGGTCCATATTCCCACGTCGTCAATTCCCTTCAAAATAGCAGCCTTATCTCCAAGGAGTTGTTCGTTGTCCACGTGGTCATTTCCCTTCAAAATAGAGGTTGTTCATTTCCTACGTTGCCAAATCCCTTCAAAATAGCAACCTTATCTCCAAGGGGTTGTTCGTTTCCCATGTTGCCAAATCCCTCTAAAATAGCAATTCACTCTCCATTTTCACTTAACTATTCTTCATGATCTCCTTAATGGATTTATAGGTGCCTAAACCTTAGATGCAATCTTTTGAATCAATCATTTGCATATGATATTGACCAATCTTTAATCCATTAAATTGACTTCCTCCACGGATGATTAAATATGCCTAGATAATATATTCTTCACTCTTTCCCTTTTTTTCTTTAATTTTGACTGTTGCACATGATGTTGTCCAATCCACTTTTGATGCTTCCAAATGATCATCACATAGCAATAATAACTAAATATTGGGCACTTTTGGGTGTTAAAAATGGCCGGGTGAGACCACAACTTCGACGCCCAAGGGCAAAGCAAAAGAACATGCTCGATCGTCTCTAGCTGCAGATTGCAGAGAGTATGTGCAACATAATCCTTTTATGAATGAAAAGCTTTCACTCTGTAGTTCTCTACTGCCTATCTTCTAACTTTCAATCAAGTTAATGATAACTTTCAGACGAGAAACATTAATAAGAAATTGATTTTTTAAGCGTCAAAATCGATATCACTGTGTCAAAGGTTGAATTTCATTTTTTTACACTTTGGCCAGTGTATTTGGGCAGCAAATTAAGTTCGTTATGAGTATACTGTCAAATTACAAAACATCAAAAAAGCGAAAACTCAAATCCTAAATTCGTCTTGAAAAGTACAATCAATTAAGTTATTTATTTTTGTATGATTAAAAAAATCTAACGTGACTCTTTTTAATGCTTTCAAGGTCATTTGGTGTTAAAATGCCGTCAAATGGGTGTCACAATAATATGTAGAATAAAAGCTATATAAACCAAAGAGAGAATGGAGGGTGAGGTGCCGCTAGCCCTCCTTCAACGACCCTCTCTAGGGTCTTTATTAGGGCAACCTCCAAGCCTTGTCGTGAGTTATAGAGACCTTCTACTCCTTTCCTTTAGCCTTAACCATCGATAGCCCCCACCTGCCTCCACCCGTCCCACTCTATTCTTTGATGTGACACCTATTAGGCATTTATCAGTACCAAATGTTCTTAAAATATCGAATGAAGTCACATTGTAGTTTTACGCCACTTAGAATGGACAAGGGTGGCAAAAAAAAAGTTAGTTCAATCTTTTTGTATAAATTTTGATGACTTGATTGCGTTATTTAGATTTTGAGTTCAATTGCATTTTTTCTACAAGTTTATAACTATTATATACTTATACCTAATTGATAAAGTGGAGAATTATACCAATAAATAAAGTGAAGAACATAACTAATTTGGTAAAATTTCATTTTTAATCCTTAATTTAACCTTCTTTAATCAAATCTTGGAACCATAAATTTGCCTCATCAAGTCTAGAAATTGCATAATTTTGCCATTCAATTTATCCATTCCACGCCCAATTAATTAGAGCTGATGTGTCGGTTAGAGTTAGCAAGAGATTAACACGAAAAAACCTTTTATTATCATAAATGAACAGATAATATAACCTCGAAGATCACGTCGTAACTTAACCAAGAGCGATGAGATTTCTCGAAATTGATGTTTTCATCAAGGTTTCCACGTCAAATTGATGTTGTAGTATCCAAATAACTAGATTTGTGAGCCAAAGAAATTTGATTTGACAGATTATGCAAGTCCAACGACTTGATTAGGTAAACAAAAAATCTAAGGACTTCATGGAAATAAATCCACAAATTCAGAGACCTAAAGTGAAATTTTACCATCAATTTTATGAGCTGCTTTGGTCATGAGGGATGTGTTGTGGCCCTCCCATAGAAATCTCCAATGTTACGATACTATAGCAAAAGCTAAAAAGTTCACGTAGTTCAAATTCTTCTGCAAATGACTAAAAAATTATACAAATATTGCGTACAAAACTGGCAAATAATAGGCATAAACAGATCTACTAATAAATAGTCATTTCAAAAGCTAAGAAAGCTATGTCTAATCAATGTGGATTTCGCAGAATTTAAGATATGATACTATGAGCACAACAATTAAAAATCAAAACATAGTAATTACATAGATAATTTTCAAAAAGTATCAACTCTTATGGTTACGAATAAAAGTTGAAAAGTCAAATTTAATTCTTCTGGAACTTAAAATTTCCGCAACCATAACTTATAAAAAGTTTATAAAATAAATAAAAAAAGAGTAATTATGTAATCTGCAAAGTAAAAGAAATATAAATATGTGTGTTCTTCGGAGTTAAATTGTAAACACGACTTATAAGTTTGAAAATATCGAGGTTGACTTTATAAAAATTGTTTCCAAACTCTAGAGAAACCCAACACAATCAAACGTAAGGCTAACTGAAGTTCCAAAAAGAGCCTGAAACATTTTCTTTCCTCCTTTTTCTCTCTCTCTCTCTCTCTCCTCCCCCCAACCCCAAAAAAAAAAAGGGCATATCATTATCTTTGCTAAGTTTCATTTATCGCATGATTTCCTAGACTGTATATGTCGATCCAGGGGATGAAGTGCACAAATATGATCATAGTATCCAAAGAAGAATGGATTCTCCATCCCCTTGGACAACGCTGGTGCAAGTGACCCTTTATCATGGAAATTGAATGTGATAACATTGATAGCTAGTTTATATCCGCTTCGTCAAATGAAGACGCGGTAAAAATGATTTGTGAATGCCTAATTCTCCATCCCCTTGGACAACGCTGGTGCAAGTTCTTGTTTTCACCCTTCAAATCAAATGAGATTAGAGCCCAGGCAACATATGTAAAAGGGATGATATTTCCAAATAGTCTGCTCCATTTTATATCATATATTCACTTGAGGAAATTACTGCCTTTTTGAACGGTATCTTAGATATGTATTGCCTGTTTTTCTTTTCTAAAACAATTTATGATTTTCATCACTTCTCTTCGAATTCCCTCAATAATTGTGAAAATATTTAAATAGAGTTTCGACATTTCAACTCCCATTCCCATTATGAAATTGCTTTATCAGGAATATTTAGTTAAAGAGTCTTGAAATTAATAGTTTGTGGAAATTTCAATTGCAATTTTGAATCTAGAATTGATTATATCTATATTTCTTATCAATAATTTTCTCTTGCCCCCTTACAGGCTATGGGAATCGAAACCTATACATAAATAAATCAACCTATACATAAATAAATCATCTCCAACCCAATCCCCCTAAAAATGTGAGGATTCAAATACCTCACCTCCTCATTCTTTTGAGGGAAGAATAGCCACCAGAGCAAATACCACTGGTTTTCACTCTACATCATTATGAGTTTTTTTTTTTTCAAAGTTCATGTATCCACTTATTCGTTTATTAATTTCTTATTTTCAATTTTACTTTTATACGGAGGTATATTTGTTGTTAAATTAAAAATTTCGATATCATCCTATTTACTAGTTTCATGTTTATTTTGGATGAAATTGGGAAATTAAATTTTGAATGCAAATACATATATGATTATATTAATGCTCGTGGCTTGCTGCTTTTTTTTTATTGGGCTAATTTTACTCATAAATGTCTTTTTAGTCCTTATAATATATATGAAAAAGAGAGAAAAACTAAAAAGAGAGACTGAAATCGGAAAAACATCTACGTCTCGCCCTCCGCTTCTTACCACGCCGTACGGACCCCGCCTGAATCTCTCTGTCTCCGCCTCTACCGGTCGGCGAGCCGCCGCCGCCAATCACTTCCTGTCGCCAGCCCCTTCCGGTCCTTGCCGTCGTAGCTCTCCATCATCTCCATGTGTGAAATCACGGGGCCGCGCAAATCTTGAAATTTATGCACGTGCATGTCACTGGGCATTTGTTCCCATCGACCAAACTGATTCGGCTGCCTATGCTGGTGCTTCATTTCGTAATCGACCTATTTTCAGATTCTTGATACTTCTGTGACCATGTAACTAGAAAAAAGATCTTACTGCGTTGTGCATTCTTAAAATTTATCCAGCTCGCCTTTGTCGCGGGGTTGCACGATTCTTAAAATTTATGCTTGTGCATGCTGCTGGGCATTTTTCTCGTTGACCGAACTTATTTGGCTTGCTACACCGGTGCTTCATTGCGTAATTGACCTAGATTCAGATTTTCGATACTTCCATGACCATATCTTATTGTTACGTTGCGCTTTTTCTTCCAGATTTTGTGTTAGCCCTGAGTTGATAGAGGAGATAGTTGCAGTGCTGGTGAGGCGTTGGATTGAAACTCGGGATACCCGGCGCGAGGATGGGAGGGAAGAAGGAGAAGAGAGGGAAAATTGAAGAGAATCAGGTTGATGTCACAATGGATGTGGATCGATTGAGGAACAGGTTGAAGTTAATAGCAAGGATGGTATCGAAGGTAAAAGATAGACAGGGTAAGAAGGACAAAAGATGGTATTGAAGGTAAAGATCGGAAAAGAAAGTAAAAGAGTAAGTTCTGCTGAAAATGTTGAGGTTTTCCTTTCTATGGTCCGAGTGAGTCGGAGTGAGGTGCTGAGGTTTTCCTCTCTATGGTCTGAGTGAGAGTCGGAGTGAGGTGTTGAGGTTTTCCTCCCTATGGTCTGAGTGAGTCGGAGGAGATAATAGCAAGGATAGAAACGTTTGTGAGGGATAAAAAATTTTCTAAGGAAGAAGAGCCTTTGCAAGGATCGATCGTTCACTCACTCACCTAAATAAAATCGTTCATTCACTCACCTAAATAAAATGCTAGAGCCCAAATAGTAGTGGGTCTTAGGACATCCAATGCCATCGCATTTCCTCATGAACTCGGGCTCCTTATAGAATTCGAGGACTTTAACTTTGGCAAAGAGCGACAACTTATCAAACCCTGCAATCCTTGATAGTCATACAAAGGCGTTCCTCAATCTTTGCTAGGCGCCTTGAATTTTCTTCATCGAAATGCGGAGTTGGAGTCTCCTTAGATGGAGGCTCTAGACCAATAACTATCGGGATTGTAGTGGAAATCTCTTCCGCAAGCCCTTTCCCCATGGGCTCTACTACTAGCACTTCAAGGGGCGATACGATTATTCATGGTAGAAGAAGCAGGAACTACAGACATCAAATTCCTGACTTGGTTGGAGAGATTAGCCAAACAATGCCATCATCTGCGCCATTTGATTCTCCATGTTAATAACACGGGCTCGGGTATCTTCGTTCTCCATCCTTGTTTGGTGGCGAGTACATATAACAAATCTTTCTTCAGCTGTCTTTCAATACCTCCTGTAAAAGAAGATGACTCGAATTAGTACAAGTTAAAAGAAACCATTAAAATACAAATCCTAGTCAATTTTATATTTTCTTGAGATGAAATAATGATAAGAAGTGTATATGATCCCAGTATCATATAACATTCTCTTATCCAAATTTCTTCAAAAAAAATTATATAATTGAAAAGGAACGACGACAAATATTTAATCAGAATGCCCATTTTCTAAAAATTACATGAAAATGTTCATGAATTTTATTCATTTCAGTCGAACAATTACAAGGGAAACAGAACCTTGCTTTCTTTAGGATTACAAAGTGGTTCGATTTTACATGTGATTTTACATGTGATATGAAAATGAATACAAGTAAACCTCAATAGAAAGGAGGGAAACACAAAGGAAATCCCTTTACAAGAAAAGAATATGAAATGGAAACCTAAGGACTAGGTGGGATCGTGCGGAGACGCTTGTTATCATGGGCCAAGCGTTCCTCATCGATCAAGGCACTGTCTTCTTGCTCCTTAATATGAGCTCGTATCCGACAACTGAACCTTGAGCTCAGGTTCTACTTGACGGTATATGTAATCAATGGTAGCTTGGTGAGTCTTCATCTCTCATTCCAAGTCAACTTCATCGACAACAACCATGCAATGCAAGGAATGTGAGTACCAAATTCCAATAGCAGCTTGAATCGCGGCCTTGATATGGTCAATTTGGTTTTCCTCGATGACTTTATCGTGATAATCAATACGATATAACCCTTGAGGATTGAGGATTGGCAGGATTGTTTGAAACCTTAAAGGTAATATAACGTTAAACCCATTAAAGGGTAATATGACGTTAAACCCATCAATCCCATGAGGGGAGTGGGTCATCAACTCCACTAAAAAGGCGCACCTCGGGATTCCCAAGCCACCGAACATGCCATTGAATTAGGCTAGGGTTGAGGCTTTTGAGGAAATGAAACCAAGAAAGACCATGATGGAAAGAATTCATTTCTTTGCAAAATTTAAGAATGGGATGATGATATTTTGTGACAACAACAATTTTCATGTGTGGGGAAAATTCTTTGATATGCGAAAAATAGCCAAATTTGGAGAAGTCCTAATGGGGCTCTTAGAGTTCCTCGACCATTTGCTTTGAAACGATTAAGAGACACAAAAGTTTCAGCAAGAATCATGTGTGTAAAACAATTAAATGCGCAAACTTGATTGACAATGTGAGTGACTAAAGGATCTATTGTTTTTTGAGTATGTGGGAATATCACAAAGCCAAAGAATATGAGTAAGAAGACACAAGGTATTTGATTCCCAAATTTAGGTTCAAGGCTAAGGAAATGTTGTTCATGGAAATTATAAGGCATGGAATGAGAATTTCCATTAAGAATAACCTCAATTTTATCGGTAGGGATATTGAGGAATTGACTTAGAAGAGAAATTGGATTTTGACCAATAGGAGGAGTGATGAAAGAAGCTTTACCTAATCCAATGGCTTTTTGGAACTCCTCAATTGTAGGGATCAATTCATATTGATTAAACACGAAAGTGGAAGTCATGGGATTCCAAAAATGAACCGATGCTTTGACCATCGCAATACGTAAGCCTATGCCTTTTTCCACGTAGTCTTAATGTCTTGGGTCGAGATTCTCCCATAGAGTCTTGAGATTCCCAGGCATGGGGATCACGTCCACTTTGGGTTTAAACCTAAACCTAAAGAGGCACCATGATTAAAATATATTGTCGTTGAAATATAAAATGCATAATTAAAATATGGAGAGTAAAAAGATAAGAACGATAAAAGAAGAACAATATGTTACCCACCAAACACATGGCAAGCACAAATCACATGTCGCATGAAACAGTGAGGTTTCGATGCCTAAGGTGAGGGTACTAAAAAGGTTTCAATTCAAAGGATAAAAATAGTACCCCCATATCTTTATCAAAGGATAAAAAAGTTTAGGTCCCCATCCCAAAGGATAAAAATAATTTACCCACAACTACTATCGTCGGTCAGTGCTATCTTTATTAAGTGGGATGAGTGGGCTTATGTAAGTAATGGATTACCACGAGCATTCACTCGCAGATTCCACCCATAAACCTCCTAAGATCCTAGATTGTGCAATCGGGGTTTTAGACCGTAGTTGTGTGTGCGGTGTCATGCTAAAGCTTGTAAACATGCATTTAAATTTAAACATCCAGCACTTCAATATAAACCCTCATACATTCATACACTACAAGACCATTTAACACGAGGTTAGTGACTAACTTGATTTTCCACGAGACAGCCTAAGAAGCTTTTTGCAGAGGATGCTTTGTTTTATTGAATTTGCTTGGGTGGTTATAATTAAGGGGGAGAGCTCCCCTTTTATACAAGAAGTCTCCCATTACAACCGTTGATTGACTCTCGATCTAATGGATAAAATTACATCTCCCATCCTACTAATTACTGACATTTAATTCGAGAATGCTCTAGAACTCGATACAATTACCATCTCACCCATCCTAGGAATGTTCTAGAAACTCTAGGGTGGTTAGGATAAGATTTAAAATATGATAAAATTTATCATATCTTACATTTGTTGATTACTCAAAATAGGATAAAGTCGGATATAATGGGATAAATATTGAATAAAATTATCCTATGGAGAGGTGAGATAAAGACGGATAGAAATTTTGAATATCCATAATAAGAAAAAAATTTTTTTCTCATATAATAAATGTCTTAAATTAACAAATTAAAATTATATTTCAATATAAATAATATTTGAATTCTAATATAAGAAATTCAAAATAACAAAAAAATTAGTTTTTTAATTTAATCTTATTTTTATTTATATATTCGAATTTAATTATGTCTTATAATATAGATTCAATATATAAATTTATATCTTTCAATTACTGCTGTTGATTGCCCCTTATCAAGATGGTGGATAACTACTCTCCCCAACTACAATCTACCTTATTAAATGTAAGAGTACAATCTACCCATTAAATACAATAACTACCTTGAAAACAAATATACATTTCCCATACTGTTTCTAGGAGTATTTTACAATCCTCATGAAAATCCTGGAACCCAATACACTTCAAGTCTTGTCGATCATCTAGGCCATGGCCACAACGTTACACTACATTCACTTTCAGTTGGGTCTTGAATTCTCCAGTTTGTGACACTAGTGTTTAAGTGGAGTTGTGGCGATGGGCTCGCTAACTTTGGATATTCATTTTACGGATGATGCGAAGTAGCTGTAGTTTTTTTTTTTTTTTTTTTTTTGGTTTGACAAGTAGCTGTAGTTCAATCGAAATTTTTTGTAGCAGATGCGAGAGCATCTTATAATAGCGTCCAACTAAGCAAACTTGTACACATGAAAATGCCAAGTAAGTTCTTGTTTTCACCCTCCAAATCAAATAAGGTTAGAGCCTAGGCACCCTTCATGGGGAAAAAGAGATGAGATTTCCAAATAGTCAGCTCCATTTCATACCATATCTTCAACTGGGGAAATTACTGCCTTTTAAAAGGTATCTTGACCCCCCAAAAAAAGAAAAAGAAAGGTATGTTAGATATGTATTGCCTATTTTTCTTTCCTGAAACAATTTATAATTTTCATCTATTCTCTTCGAATTTCCTCAATAATTGTGAAAATATTTAAATAGGGTTTTGACATTTCAACTCTCATTTCCATTATTGAAATTACTTTATCAAGATTATTTAGTTAAAGAGTCTTGAAATAAACAGTTTTGAAAATTTCAATTCCAGTTTAGAATCTAAAGCTAATTACACCCGTATTTCTTACCAATAATTTTCCCTCTTATCTTGAACTTCAGTTTACTCTACATCATGAGCTTTTTAAGTTCAAAGTTTGTGTATCCACTTATTCGTTTATTAATTTCTATCAAAAAGTGAATAATTTATTTCCAATTTTACATTTATACGGAGGTATATTTTTTGTTAATTAAAATTTTCGATATCATCCTCTATATTACTTTCATGTTTATTTTGAATGAAATTGGGAAATTAAATTTTAAATGCAAATACGCATATAATTATTTTAATGCTCGTGGCTTGTTGCATTTTTTTTATTGGGTTAATTTTACACATAAATGTCTTTTTAATCCTTATAATATATGAAAAGAGGAAAAAGAGACTGAAATTGGAAAAACCCTAAAACACCTACGTTTCGTCTTCCGCACCGTACCGAGTTAAATCTCTGTCTCCGCCTCTCTCGTTTTCTACGGTCGTCCGCCGCCGCCGCCGCCGATCGCTTCTCGTCGCCCGGCCCAGCTCGCCTCCGAATCTCGCTCTCCATCATCTCGAGGTGACTCTGTGCGTCTAATGCGTCTGTAATCGCGGGGTCGCGTTCGCTTTTTATCCAGATTTTGTTTCGCCCTGAGTTGATAGATGCAGTGCTGGCGAGGGGTTGGATCGAAAGTTGGGGTGGCTGGCGCGAGGATGGGAGGGAAGAAGGAGAAGAGAGGGAGAAGAGAGGAGGATCGGATCGGTGTCGCGATGGGTGTGGATCGCCGTGAGGTCGACGCGGGCGATGGAGTCGAGAATGGTGATGATAAGGTCGATCGAGATAAGAAGAAGGGTAAGACGAAAAGGGAGGTTCTTGGGGATGGGAGTGAATTTGTAGCGGAATATGGGAAGGGTTCCGTTGGTGATGAGAACGAAGGGGGTCGCAGCGAGAAGAAGAAAAAGAAGAGGAAGCGAGAAGTAGGCCGGGACGAGAAGGAGCTCGAGAAGGCGGTGAAGAAGGGAAGTACACTTAGCGAGGGCAATGAACGCGGCGGAGGTAAGAGTGTCTCAGAGGTCCCCCAGATTGTCGAAGATGGAGATGGGCGCACGATGGTGACTTTGAAAACATGGAAGAAAGACTGCAGATCCAAACAAAGAAGAAAAAGAATAAGAAGCACAAAGATTTTAAGAAGATGGATGACGTAGATGCGGCTTTCTCAGCAACTAAGCATTTTGCAGACGACAGACATGAGGCGGGTGTTCAGGAGCAGAACAAGTCTTTGGTTAAGAACATCGAGGAAATAAAAGATACAGATGAAGGCGGTATAAGGAAGAAAAAGAAGAAAAAGGGGAGGAGGGATAGTGATCCTGTCGGG
Organism: Eucalyptus grandis; assembly: GCF_016545825.1. Classification (NCBI taxonomy): domain Eukaryota; kingdom Viridiplantae; phylum Streptophyta; class Magnoliopsida; order Myrtales; family Myrtaceae; genus Eucalyptus; species Eucalyptus grandis. The sequence goes on from NC_052619.1 coordinate 33,805,173, forward strand.
GATAACCAAAAGGAGGAGGAAGCAAGTAGATCTTCTGATGCGGAGATAGCGAAAAAGGATATTCGTGAGAAGGAGAGGAGAAAGAGAAAGAAACAGAAACGGATTGAGGAACAGGGTCATGTAGCAAGTGGAAATCTTGATAAGGAGTACATGGAATCTGAAGCTTTTACAAATGACAATATGGGGAGTGAAGAGAAGAAGCCAATAAAAGATAGGAAGCGCAAGAAGGACAAGGCTGCAAAAGGTGGTATTGAAGGAAAAGATCGAAAAAAGAAAGCAAAGAGAGTAAGTTTTGCTGAAAATGTTGAGTTTTTTCCTCCCTCAGATGGTCTGAGCGAGGAAGATAATAGCAAGGATGGAAACCTTGTGCGGGGTAAGAAATTCTCGAAAGAAGAAGATGAGCTAGTCAAAGAGGCTGTTTACAATTATATAGAAGCTCATAACTTAGGTGAAGATGGCTTGAAGATGGTACTTAACTGTGGAAGCCATCCCGAGGCCAGAAATTGTTGGAAGGAAATAGGCGCATATTTACCTTGGAGGCCTAATGAAAGCGTATATCATCGTGCTCATCTGCTATTTGAAAGAAGCGAGAATCGTACCTGGACTCCTGAAGAATGTGAGCTTGTTCGCAAGTTTCATGAGCAACATGGGTCAAATTGGAGGACGTTGGCTGATGCTCTTGGTAGACACAGGTTTCATGTGAAGGATACCTGGCGAAGAATAAAATTTCCATATAAGAAAGGACCTTGGTCCCAGGATGAGTACCAGCAACTATTTGATCTAGTAAACATGGACCTACGAATGAAAGCTGCTGAGGAGAGAAAGTCAAAGCATGGCATGCTTCTTGACAATATTGCCTGGGGGGCTATAAGTGACAATTTGGGCTCTCGCAATCATGCTGTTTGTTGTGAGAAGTGGTACAAGCAGTTAACATCTCCTATGGTAGCCGAAGGCACTTGGGCAGATACCGATGACTATCGGTTGCTCAATGCTCTTGTTGATCTGGATGCTTGCTCAATTGAAGATGTCGACTGGGACAAACTCATTGAGAATAGATCTGGGGATTTATGTCAAAAGCGGTGGAACCAAATGGTTAAATACATTGGCAGTTACTGGAGCAAGTCATTTCCTGAGCAGGTGGAAATTCTTTCAGAACGATATTGCCCTGATATGCTGGAAGCAAGGGAGATTTACGCTAACAAGCCTAAAGTTTTGTGACACCAACTTCCTTCGTGTGAGTAAAAGCTTTTTGAGCATTTTGAAGCCACCTAAATGATGTGATCTTGCGTCTTATGGTTTATCAAGTTCATCTTCTTAGCAGCACAGGGTGTTGCATTCTTTCCCTTCTGAATGTATTTTGCTTCGGGTATCCTTATCCTTATATTGAGATGAATTTTGCTTAGAGTAATGTAAATTATATGTTATATTCGAGTTTTGTTTTTGTCTCACCACAGGAGACAGAAGACTGAAGGTGTTCAATATAAATCAATGGGTTGAGAATGGAGGGAAACCATTATAAGATGATTGTTCTGCCGTTGTGCAATATCTTTTCTTGTCTGGTACATTCTTGCGTAGGCTCTAACCTTCCTTCAACTTATCGAACCAAATTTTCACTTCATTGGAACATCTCACTTGCATTACTCATTTTGTTCCTTTCTAAGTTTACTATCCGGAGCACAGAATGAAAAAGCACAGCAGGTCGTGTGGGAAAATAGCAGATGTCGCTAGCAGTTTCCATTCATCGATTAGATCAAAGTTATCTTTAAATTTGTTCCCTTAGTTTTCCAACTTTACAAATCAATTTCCACAGAAATCTATGGTCAAGGTATCTTCTGACAATGTGAAGTGGGTCATGTGTAGTTAGGAATCTGCCTCATTTAGTCACTTGCTCAATGATTTCTATTCCATGCTTGAGTGAATGCATAGGATTGTTAACTGTTCAGATGGCAAAGATGGTGAGTAGCCACCTTTTGTCTTGGCTTTTGCAGAGAAACTGTTGATAGTGTTCAGCTTCTCAGGTTACCCAAAAGCTACTAATGGTAGACTGCTTCTGTTCCTCAATTTTGGGAATGAATCGAGCGTCCTTGAAATGTTCTGGGTTCGATTCCAATTACTAGTACCGTGACCGTCGAACTCCCGCTTTCATCGTCTCTTTCAATGTCTTGTCATTCTTCCCCCACCTAAGTTGGCTGTATCAATTTCAACACACATGATCCGAACCGCTACCCTCTATATTTCTTATGGGCACAGGCATCTCAACTAAATCAGAGTCTTGTGGTTCTTCAATATTTGTACGTGGCCTTTTGTAATTAGGTGTTCATTTTGTATGAGCTTTTTAGTTTAATGTTTCTGCTTCTCGGGCATGGTTGCAGGTATGGTTCGTGGCCGAGGATTCTATTTTATAATCATTCAAAATCACTTATATATAGATCTATTTGCTTATATGATTTACATGCATTGTCTTTTTAGAAAAAAAAAAAAAAGAAGTAATTTGATGGATCGGATTTAGTATGATACTTAGCAAATCAATAATGATATCGATTGTTGCAATTTGCGGTGAGTGGCAGATTATTCAATTTGATACAATCTCGAATTGATTTATAAGTAACCTCTTGCAAATTTTACAATAAAGTTGACAATAATGTTTTAGAGTTATGATGTCAAAATGTTGAACTTTTCTTCATTTAGGTATTTATGGATCGCTATCTATGTTATTTACCAACGATAAACTGACCGTTGTGGCATGACGAACCTAACAAACAATTTGCAAATAATTGACCAACTTTTACTTGTAAAGAAATTCCAATTTTAACTTGAGCTAATTATCTAATCTTTTTCCCGTTTAGCTTCAGCTTCAATTACCAGCTCTTTGCACTCTTAATAAAAAATGTCAAAGACTATAAATTCTGATTCTTACTTATCTATCTATATAATTTGTAAAACTGTCTGCAATAATTAGAATGAAATATTTCCAATTATACTACATAATTTTCTTTTGCCATCAATTATACTATGAAGGTTTTTCTTTTTCTTATACCGCATGTGTAGTATTAGTTGAGAAGACTGAAATAAATATTCAATTACTGTTGTAACCCCTGTTAGCATTGCCATGTTTATTTAGAATTAATGACAAGCACGATTATATTATTTACAATGACAAAGTTAATTAATTCTTAAAAAAGTGATAAATAGCATATTCGTTAGTGTCAAGGAATATTGGAAAGTCATAATCCACTTGCGAATCTAGCGAAGAACTTTATGAAATCAATAAATGAAAATTTTATGCAATTGATTTCATTGGAATCTAAGTAAGCTAAGAACTAATTTATTTGACTTTTCATAAATAAAAATATAATAATACTTAAAATTACTAATTATTCCGACAATTACACTAGTAATTTAGTTAATTATACTACGTCAAAATTATATTTCTCCAATGGTACCCCCACGTGCTGTATTAGTTGATAAGTACAAAAAAGTATTCAATTTTCATTCATAATCTATGTTTCAGCGTCAAATATAGAAGAAACTCTGATTTTGTTGCTTAGGTATGACCTAGAGCGACAACACCAGCTTTGATTAATGACAATAAATATAATATTTTGTCAATTTAGTTCTCGCAAATCAATAATTTTGTCACATTTGGATTAATCAAAGGCAACAAAATTACGTATACGATTTTGTTTTGTGGCAAAAACTGTCATATTTTTCTTTTAACAAATTATCAGAAGAAATAGGCTATTAGACCCGAGGCCCTCTAGTGCCTCACGCCCACGATTGTGTCTGAGAGCGTGTGCACCACTTGTCGCACTTTCATTAGCGGCACTATGATCGACTACAGAATCACGCCATTTTCTTTTTAAGCCTTTTCGGAGTTCCTTCAATCATATTCTTTTTTACAACGCTCCAATAAGCGCTGGGAAGCGTCAACACTCCACCAACCAAACCAACTTTTCTTTTTTTGGATTATTCAATGCCTAGTGAAAAGACATAATCATGTAAGGAAAAAAGCCCAAAAGATCATGGGCGTTTTTAAGCCGATTTTTCGTTTGCTCCAGGGACGTCTTCGGTCAGCTTTGGGATTATTTGAGACCATATGGTAACTTAAGCTTTATTGGATCGGTGAAGCGCCTAAACTAAGCCTTTTGCAAGGATCGATTTTCTTAATGGCTCGCTCGCTCACTCAAATCATAGAGAAAGAAAATCCTAGAGAGAAACTCTTTGGAGAGAATGCTTTGTATTATTGAATTTGCTTGAGTGGTTATAAATGAGGGAAAGAGCTCCCTTTTTTATACAAGAAGTCTCTCGTTACAATAGTTGATCGACTCTCGATCTAATGGACAAAATGACATCTCCCCTCCCACTAGCTACTGACATTTAACTCAAGAATGCTCTAGAACTTGGTACAATTGTCATCTCGCCTATCCTAGTGAATGTTTAGAAAACTCTAGATGATTTTAGGCAGTCTTTCTCGATCAAGCGCCATCCCTCGATTAGAGGAAATCTCAAGATCGTGACATTCTCGCCCACCTATTTGAATGACGTCCTTGGCGCTCTCAATTTGCGGTGTTGGCTGTCATAAAGCCTGTTAATGGGATTATAGTTAGGTGTTTAGAAATAGGTTTTTATAGTAAGTGGGTATTATCAACTTTCTTATTGATTTGATCAAATAATAGATAAACAAAAGATAGGTTAGTTCTTAAGTTGACCTGATAATTGGCGATCGTTCCAAGGTTCTAAGCTAATTTCAGGACCAATTGATTTCCGATTTCAAAAGTTAGGAATCGATTCTGATATAGTAGATTCTAGATTCCTAATTTGAAACTTATTAGCCAATTTCCCCTAATTTAAACCATCAAATTTAATCAAGATCTCTTGCCTAAGGATTGTTTTTTCCATTTTCTCCTACATCACACATTATGATAGCTCCATCATTTTGAATAAATTATCTTGCTTATGAGTTACTTAAGATTTAATCAATTCATATTCTAGTTTTATCCGATTTTATCATAGGTTCAAAAAGGGTATTGGATTATGTACACACTTTACCACATCCAATGCATTTTGGACCAAGAAGATTGGATTTGACCATGAGGATGTGATTTTCTGAGAAAGAATCATACAAATAATTCCTAAACTTTGATTTAATGTTGTTCATAAATTTTAGTTCAACGTGAAATGTAATCCCTAAACATTCAATATAACTTATGAATTGTTAAATACTTTCATATGGTGTAGAGATCACATTGAATATTTACTAATAATTCAGAAATCATATCAGAAAAATTAAAACATATTAGATCAAAATTAAGGGATCACATTATACATAAATTTAAAATTTAGGGTTAATACCCTGAAAAACTCCAAACTGGTACACTTGTGACAAATTTATCCCAAACTATTTTTTTGATCACCAAAAACCCTAAATTGGTATACATTTGACAAATTTACCCAAAACTGGTATATTTGTAACAAATTTACCCTTTGTTAGTTTTTATTAAATTTTATTATCAAATTATTAAGTTAAATGACACGTGACAGTTGACCAGTATACCAATTTAAGATTTTATGCTCTGTTTGTCACAGTTTACAATTTTTGTGATTTTTTTTGTGATATTAATCCAATTTAGCAAATTGTATATTTGTCACAAATTTACCATTTTGGGGGTTTTTTTTACAGTCGAACAAATTAGTTTGGAGTAAATTTGTTATAAATATACAAGTTTAGGGTTTTTTTTATAGTAAGTCGGAGTAAATTTGTCACAAGTATATTAATTTGGAATTTTTATGGTCAAAAAAATAATTTGGGGTAAATTTGTTACACGTGTACCAGTTTAGGATTTTTTAAGGTATTAACTCTAAAATTTAAGGGCGGCATTGTATATTAAAATTAAGTTCATGGATCCGCGTGTTATGATACCATTTTTCAAATGAACCAGGGGTATTTTGGGAAGACTGCCATCTCAAATTCGCAATCTCCGCCGCCGCCGACAAGAATCCCATTAGAAGCGCTACCCGTAACCGCCGCCGCGCCGGATAAACAACAAAAGCACACGCACTCCTCGCAGCCGCCGTCGCTCTCGCACACATGGCAGCCGCGCCGCCGCTCCGAATTCCCCTCGCCAAGTCCCTCAAACCCACCTCCTTCTCCATGTCCTCCTCCTCCTCCTCCGCCTCCGCCTCCGCCTGGCGCGAGCCGTTTCCGAGCTACAAGCTCGGCTGCTCGTGCAGGTGCGAGGTCAAGAGCTTTGACCACCACCACCACTCCCAGAGCTGGACCACCGTCGATCGCTTCCCGGACCTCGATCCGATCACCATCCTGCCCGCCCCGTCGCGCTCCCTGGCCGGCCCTCCGGCGTCGGTGGCGGCGAGCGCCCGCGACTCGTCCGGCGAGAGCTCGAAGAAGGTGTGCCTGTTCTACTGCGCGGAGACGAAGCCGCTCGCGGAGCGGGTCGCCGCTCGATCCGACGCCATCGAGCTCCGCAGCATCAACTGGAGGTACGCATGTTCGAGGCTCGCCATCCAACGAGCAATTGAATCGATAAGAGTTCCTTTTTCGTCTCGCGCTTGTTGATCGGCATGCCGGAATTCGAGCAATGTCGGTTGATGGATTCGCGTAATGACGGAGATATGAACTCAGCAGAGTCTGGCCGGCAACGCTGCATCTCTCCGCCATTGTTGTTTGATTCAGGGTTTTGATTCGTTCCGTGTTGGTTTCTTCAGGAAGTTTGCTGATGGGTTCCCCGACCTGTTCATACACAATGCTCACGGAATTCGGGGACAGCACGTTGCCTTTCTGGCCTCTTTCAGCTCCCCGGGCGTGATCTTCGAGCAGCTCTCCATCATTTACGCATTGCCGAAGCTGTTCGTCTCTTCCTTCACCCTCGTGCTGCCCTTCTTCCCGACGGGCACTTCCGAGCGCATGGAGGACGAGGGCGACGTCGCGACGGCTTTTACCCTCGCCAGGATCTTGTCCAACGTCCCAATCTCGAGGGGCGGGCCTACTAACTTAGTGATCTTCGACATCCATGCCTTGCCGGTTCGTTTATAGTGGTGCATGTACCCTTTTTGCGTGCCAATGTCACAGAGCACGTGTGCATCCATGAGCACACTAAGCGGATCACACTTGATGCCATTCAATCTCTTCGTGCTGAATACCATTTTCCTTATTTTCTTTCATGGATCTTCACAGGAAAGATTTTACTTTGGAGATAACATTTTACCATGTTTCGAGAGTGGGATACCATTGCTTAAGAATCGTCTCCAGCAGCTTCCGGACTCTGACAATGTGAGACATCTATTTGTTGGCTCGGAAGATATGTACTTGTTTGTTATTCTTCTCGTCATGATGAATTTATCTACTTATGAAGATCATTTTTGTATTTATTTTATTAGGGAAATTGGGAGGTAACTATAGTATGTCTTTAGATCTAAACATTACTGTGTCTTGACTTAGAGTTGGCAGCATTACTCTTGCTGGTCTTTGTCATTTGGTGTTCATTTCTATGGTTTTAGACAATAGTGGCAAACATGAGATGAGTTACCTAATGTTCTAGTTTTAAGCTTCGCCCATACATTTTCTAACTATTCCTGTGATTTCTGACAATTTATGCTGGTTTATTGAGGACCAGATATCTATTGCTTTTCCGGATGATGGTTCATGGAAGAGGTTTCATAAGCAACTGCAGCATTTTCCAATGGTATGCATACATACTGCTAAATATAGTGAGGTTTCATATACCATATTTGTTTGTGTTTTCTATCATCAAGAAATTTATTGATAGACTCTTGATAGTATGCCGTGTCTTATTATCTCCTATTGAGAGTTACATGACAGGTATATGGTATTCTAAGTAGTGGAATATATTTAGCCACTTGGGCTACATATTTGATGTCTTCTAGATTTTTCTAACAAAGAAAATTTTTGTAATTGATAGTTTTTTGATCGGATGGAAATAGCATTAACAGAATCCCTGAATGGAACCAGTTTCTGGTTGTATGTGGACGTGGTCTTGTTAAGTTGACCAATAATTCTGACTGCAGTTGGATTATACTGTTTTGATCTCAATACAATCATGTTAGTTGGTTCTTTAGTTTGTATTGCCATGTGCTTACTGGTTTCATAGAGACAGCTGAATCATAGATTAAAGTTTCGTGCACAGAGGTGGAGTTAGTTATGTGTTTTCTTGAAGATAGGGAGGTTTGATCTTTACAATGTTTGATTGGTATTTATCATTTAATGGAAACAATTGGAAGTGGTGACTGCACCACAACTATTTCTCTTTGTTAATGATCTGGAAAGCTAGTATGAAACTTGTGAGAAACCACTATCTTCTTTATAAGATTACGAATGTGCTTCAGCTTCATCATGCCATTATCTCAGTGGAGTTATGCTTTTGTTTTATGTAAGTGATCATCATAAACCATTTAACCTTAAATTTTTAGATTGTATGCGCTAAAGTTCGGGAAGGTGACCGGCGAATAGTACGCCTTAAGGAGGGAAATCCCAAAGGACGTCATGTTGTCATTGTCGATGATTTGGTGCAGTCAGGTGGCACTCTAGTTGAATGCCAGGTACTTGTTTTTCCTTTTTTTTTTTTTTTTTTTGGCCCCTGGAACTTCTATTATGCAGTCTACTTCTTTGAAACATTCTTATTATCTAACTAAGGAAGTTGACTTGTGTGAGGTGCATGTTAGGTGTGGAATCTTGTATATAGCTCATAGTCCTTTAACACAGGTATTAAACTCATAGTGAATATATAGATAGGGAGAATAGCGAGTAGAGAATATCATAATTCTGTTTCTGGACTTGTAGTGAGCTTTTTCAAAGGATATGACAGGCATAGGTTTTGTTTTAATTAATCATGGGTTCAATTCTAGAGTAAGTCAGGTAAATTGCATTTGAAGTTGATCTGTACTTTGTTTCTTCTCCATCAATGAAATGGAGGAGATTGATAAGTATGAAATTAAGTGGCATATTAGGTCAGTTGCAGGGTAGGCTATTGGATGGTTACATGTTGTAGGCAAGCTGTCTTACAGTCTAATATTAATAAAGCAGGATAACCTGATCATATGCCAACCGGGTCCGGAAGTACTATTCCTTGTTAAGGATTGTACTCGTGAACAGTGACTAAGGTTTGAGGCTGATTCTTCATGTTAGTTATGCGGAAACTGATAAGTTTTTTAGAAGTGTTTGATTCAATATATTAGGAACTTATTAAGCGATTTTCAAAGACATCTTAAAAATATTTAGGCATCATACCCAAATCATTGCAAGCATCGCATCTTGGGGTTTTAAAAACATCACCGCTAAGAAAAGAATTGCATCACATGACTCAATAGCAAAGAATCCTAAAAGTTGAAGTAATAATGAAAGAATCAATGAAAAATCCATAGGAAGAGCATGTATTTGAAGATGCTACCAGATCCTACTCCAAGTTAACGTAAGTAAAGAACTCTTCAGGAAATTCAATATATCATTCAAAAAACTAAAAGTAATGTTTGATTCTATCAATTAGGAACAGAAACTTATTAAAATCCTAGTGGATCTCAAACTCTTCAATTAACAAGGAATATAACTCTAATTGTTATCTAAAGAGTAGATCCTCGGTACACATTATATGAGCATTGGAAGGTTGTTGCCACAACTCTCTATCATCAAAATCAACAAGTTCTTGCTACGTCTGCTTGAGTCAAGTAAATTTCATCTCATAGTGGTGGATTCTAATCAAAAGACAATGTACTGTACGTGCTACTGTGAGGAATTCTCCAATTCTGGGATTAGTAATCTAGTAAGGGGTCCTGCTTGAGGCAGATAAAACAGTAGGAAAATGAGTTGTGCTGTGTATCACCACATCACTGTGTTTCTCATGCCTCAACATGATTTCTGGTGATTTCTCCTTTTCTTTTTTAATTTATTTATTGCTTCTATGATTAAGTTTTCTCCGACTTCTTTGCATAAACCTGTTGGTTTCTTTTTGAATGGCTACTTAACTTACTTTAAACCTTCTAGAAATTGTTGGCTGCCCATGGAGCTGAAAAAATTAGTGCTTATGTGACACATGGGATTTTCCCCAAGAGGTCATGGGAGCGCTTTGAGCATGACAATGGAGGTAATATTTGCATTGATTCAGACATGTCATATCCTTGAAATGATAACCTCTGCTTTTCACACCAAATCTTTGTGTACATTGGTACCATTAGACATTCTTTTATTGCTGTGTATTTTCTTGCTGTTGTTCTTCATTGCTAGTAAGTTATTATCCTTGTTCCTAAATAAAATGACAATATCTGCAAGGACTACCTTCCCACTACATCAGATATGCAAGCTTCTGAAAAAAGGCTTTGAGACTGTCCTTTTTTCAGATTTCCCTATAGGACCTTTGAGCATTCTCTTGGTTTTAACTAATAAAATGTCAAAGTTCATGGTACCATCTCATGGGATACGGTTGTTATAAAGTATAATATTATATTTAGATTCAAGAAGAATCTGTTGCCTCTACATGACCTTGCTGTCTGCGTGGTGTGGGGGAAAATTGTCATTGAGGTGACTTGGTGAAAGAAGGTTTGCATCTCATGTATGGAATATGAATCTGGATGCATGTATCAAATTTTATTGTAGAAAATCAATATATAATTGAATATATTGGAATATCATATTTGATGTTTATTCTTATTAGTTGACTGGAACATCTTAATGTTCTGTCAAAAGTAGTTTTCTTGCCTCTGACTCTACTTTTTAATGTTCTGTCCACTTATCCAGGAAATCCAGAGAATGGCTTGACCTACTTTTGGATCACAGATTCATGCCCTCAAACTGTGAATGAAGTACTGAATAGACCACCATTTGAGGTTCTCAGCCTAGCTGGTTCTATAGCAGCTAGTCTGCTCATATAACAGAATCAGAATCTATGATCTGCTTCTTCTGCGGCTTAAAAAAAAAGAGAGACATTTCTGAGAGTAAGACCTGAGGTAGGAAGCTTTTAATTTAGCATGTATCTCCTTATTTAACCTCTCTTTTCCTGTATTTCCCCTCTATTCTTCTGTAAATTTTGCATAGGTGGGCCAATAATTTGGCTTCAAAGGAAAAATTCTTGCCTCTCAACTGAGGAAATGAGGCAGCCATGTAAGAGATGTCATCTTTGTAACTTCGGAATAACTGGTGAAGAGTACAGCAAGATGATTAGTTGATCATCTCTTCGTTTTTTTTTTTTTTTTTTTTTCGGGAATCAGGTTTAGATTTGATCGATGTGTACTGAAGCATCGAATCAGTAATAGTATTTATCGAGTGGCACGCATTTGCATTGATTTTTTTTTCAAATTGATATGGCTGTTATTGGGATTGCTATCGGCATTGGCGAGTGCAATAGTTATTGGGAATACTTAGCTCCCTTTGGGTGCCCCGCCATGGAGATACATTTGTCTCCGTTTTGGATTCCCTTACAGTAGGGAGGAAGACACCACTCTTAATGTGATCCTTCTCATTTGGATTCATCCAGCCTTTCAAGGTTTTTTTCGTTCGAAAAAGGGTTGCTGAATCAGATACGGATTTCCTACATGATCACAGAATGGTATTCGATTTTGAAGCTGGCTCAGGAATTGCACACGGAACAATGAGAATTCATCATGCTTTGTCAGGACATTGGCCTCCTGTTAACGAGTGTTAGGATTAATCTCTTATTACCATCGTCTGCACTGATGGATCCTTTGATAACATCATCAAAACTACTTGTTACGAAGAACATATCATTGGTTGCATCTAGACATGTAAATGTTGACTAATCTAGCTTATATTGAACTTGCTAATTTACTGATAAAAAAAAAAAAAAGGACAAACTTGCTATATTAGAGAATTCCTTGCCGGTCCATTTATGGTCCTTATCTCTGGCGTTCACTCTTGGGCGTAGACTAATGTGAACTAGAGAGAAAGGTCTTTGCTCGTGCTCCCTAGCCTTTAGGAAGTCTGAACTAACTGGACAGAGGTGGTTCATATTTATAGTAATTGCGCAATATATTTCCCATTATTATTTTTTTTCAGAATTGAATTCTTAAACTATATCTTTATGAGATATGTTCACTAAAAGCCTTAAAATTGATCACAAAGTGTAACTAAATCCTAAAATTTACAAAAAATACAATTAAGTCACAAAATTTATTAAATTGGTATAATCAAGTACCTCCGTTAACTCTATTCATTCACGCTAATAAAAAATGTTCACATGGCTATTTTAAATAACTTTTCTCCCAACATGGCGATGATGTGGATTAAATTTTTAATTTATTCAACCAAAATATTTATTGAATAAAATAAAAAAGTGTTTTAAAAAACAAAAAGGGAGAGAAGAGAAGAAGCTAAAGGCAAGGGCGGCAGGCCTTTGGCTGCAATCCTCGCCTTATGTTGATGATGGTTGTTGGCCCTAGCCAAGGCCTCAGCGACTCCCGCTAGCCCTCATCAAGCCCTTGCTGACCTTTTCAGCGATAAGGGCGGCGGCAGCAATGGCCTTTCCGATGACAATGAAGGAACTCCGAAAACAAGTCGTTCTTCATGAATTATGGAATCGAAAAATCTACAAAGTGCCCATTCCGTGTAGGCTATGGTGGGACTGGTGCTTAAAACCTCTATTTTTGGGACGAAGGTCGAGGTTCAATAGAATGACAAACGGTGGCCACAGGCGCTGCCTCGTCGATGCTCAACTGCTAGTGGGGTTTGCTCATCTAATTTTTCAAGTTTCTAATGGTCATATGATTGGACTTGACTCATCTAATTTTTCAAGTTTCTAATGGTCATATGATTGGACTTGAGTATGTCTTAAAATTGCTTCGTCTGAACTTTAGGACGTAAAATTCAGGGATATATTCCCAAGAGTGAGGGGAAAAAATTCTCTCTAATCGAGGGATAAGGCACGTAGACACGGATACGTTAAAATAAAGAATGCATCTAGATTGGGTATCGAGTTATTGGACTACCCCTGAAAAGTCCAGTCGGAAACTTGCTTCCTACCAGTTAGACATGTGCTTTGGACACTGTTGCAACATTGTTGTCAAGTCATTGCCAATGCGGCACTCAAATCATTTTTGTCCGGTTCTCTTAAGAAATGATCCCACATGAACAAACATATGGTTCAAGAAACATATCCGTCTTGAATCCTCGTCTTCTTGTTCACCTTAAGGCCCATTCAGTATCAGAGTCATGCTTCGATCCCGGGACCTATGAACAACGGGCCCGCGCACTTCCGCCACGCATCGATCTTGGTTAAAATAGTTCAACCAAATATCAGAACAAGTCACAAGTCCGCGAAGGTATTGGTCTCAAAACTGAAATGGCGTCAAAGCAATGTCGGAACTGAAACATAAGATTTGTGTTTCCCTTGAATAATGAACTTCCATCGTGTTGTGTGTTGGATCCAAAATTGCCAGCCCTGCCCTAAGAGGGCCAGAAAAATCACCTTCATCGACTCGCTGGAAGCGTATAGAATTTCTGCACGCAATTTGTATGCCGGAAGCCATCGCACAAGCACTTCATGCACTCGGCATTTTCTTTCTTACTTACGAAATCGACTTTCCCAGGAGTTCTGATCATTAAAAAATGACTTCTTCTGCTTATGCTTCGACTCCCAAGAAAGCATTGGGCAGAAAGAGAAGAAAATGAAAGTTGAACAATTTTTGACTTCATCTTCATTGCAAATTACAGTGGAGGGCGTAAGGCCGATGTAAAAAGTAAATGAAACAAAAGAGAGTGCGCGAACGCTTCTGTCTTACTACACTTTGTGGGAGATCTTGATGTAGTTTAGGAGTTTTTTTAGAGCCTTGCCGCTGTCGATGGCCTCTCTGGCTCTTTCCAGGGCCACAGAGATGTCTTCTGCTCCCTCGCATCCAAGCAGGTGATCCACCATTCCAGCATTCAAGACGATTCGATCATACGCAGGTCCTTTTTCTCCACGGAGAGCTGCTAAACCCAACTCTATGTTCCTGGAGATCTGCATTCACAAGCCATATAAATCAAGAAGTTCACTTGACATTCCCATTTCAGCGATAAACGTACATGCCACGTCAACATCAATTTGCATACCAAATGAATTATGTATTCAGTTGTTAAAAGCAAGTTATGTCGACACGAGGGATCCTCAATTCAAAACAAATTTCAGAAATAACGTCGTAGTTGAGAGACTGCAACCTCAGAGAGAAAGGAAAAATAAATAACAATATCCACCATATTTTGCTATCGATCTTCATGATTAAACATGTATAACCAGTAACCAAAATAAAACTCAGCATTACAATAGATTCAGAAAGATTACCGATCTGTCAGTTCTTGGGGTATCAGAGGGCTCAAAACCATAATCCTTAGCATTAACCTCGAGACTAAAGCTCTCCCGTGAAACCCCTACCAAAATGATTGGCCTGAGTGTTAGCACTGAAGTGAGAACATAAAATCTTGTTCCTCAATTGAAAATTTGAGACAGCTCCCAAATCTAAAAGAACATGTGGAATCAATAGAAAAGAGGCAAGTCTAACGGAGCCACTGAAATGGAACAGACCATCAACTTCAAGAGCAGATGCTGTGCTCAAGGAACGAAACCCTGAACAATAGTTCACAGGCAGCCCTTTCGACACACTAGCCGATCGCAATCTTGTTGTCATGGAAAGCGCTCCTTCCTCACCCTACAAAAGAGCACATGCAAAACCCTACTTACTTGACTCAGGTTGATGAGATCACTGACCTTAAATGAGCCTTAAGAATGATAAAGAAAGAACTATCTCTTGACTGGCATCATCCACTATCTAATTATCATCGGAAAGAATCCTCTAATAATAATGTGGGCGTGCAGAAGTAACTTAAAAAGAAATGCATCCCTAACCTTGACCACCAAGCCAGATTGAATGCCTCTTCTCCTCATAAGCATGAGCAAAGGCTCTTCATAACCTTCATGATAGAAACCAGCAACAATTGCTTCCCTTCCAGTAGCCTGTAAGAAGGAAATATTTAGTACTTTCTGGCCAGTAATCTTGTATAAAAAGATTTGCTAAAAGTAAGGCAGTTGAATGAATATGTCTATTTTGATGCACAAATAACACATAATTTTCCTGCAAGAATACTAAAATAACTTCTCCTATAAAATATATTTTTTAGGGAGAATCTCAAAGCATCCATACCAGCTGTGGACCGTAGAAGTGGATAACTGATTTTTCTTTTGCTTGAAATGTTATTTGAGAACTAAAAAACGCAAACAGGACACCACGAGCTCAGTCAAGGACTGCTTAGTTCTTACCCTCACATACTGCTGGACCTTCTCACTTGTGGCAAGTGGGGGGCGCTTTTTTATATGCTCTCTCAAACCAATTAATGAATATCTGCAGCTCAAAGATATTGAAGTCAGAGTATACACTTTTCCAGTGTAAGTGAACTACATGGGATCTTTCACATATCAGATTGCATTTTTTGGCAAAAAGAATAATACGAGTTATACAGCTTAAAAGCGAAAAAAGGCAGGACATCAACATGTAGTGGGTGTAATGATCCATGTTGAAAGGAAAGGAATCAAAAGCATGTCCAGTACCCTGGCCCATGCACAAATGAAACTACAATATGCTGAGGAGGCATCATAGTAACAAATGAAACTTGCGTCTGGTCATGCTTCTTCTTACCTTGTCAATGTTCCCTTGGACGTTATAAACATATCATATTGTTGCTCATAAACTGGAGCACATACAGAATCATACAAGCCATTCATATATGGGTCCAAGAATGCAGAGTCCTATAAAAGTGCTGAAGGGAAAAGAACAGAAAATCCTAAGAACCATGAGGTATATGAACCTCACTGACATTCTGATCACATAAGCTATCCTTAAGAATGACTAAAGTAAAAGAAGATACTGTAAAACATACAGAGACGGTCGAGCTTCACGTTGACTAATGTATGCGAAACCAGCCTCTTCATCCTGAAATTTCATAATATAAGGTTTAGTTAAATGGAAGAAGAAGCAAAGACATAGCAATGATTCTGCAGTTACAGTCTAAGGACAACAGTTACCTCTAGAAGTGCTTTTGCCTGCAAAGTGGATAAACTTGTATTTGCACCCATGAACTTCAACATTTGCTCTTCCGTTATTCCTCCCTTCATATGCAAAGAACTTTGAGTGATTCCAAGCAGAAGAAAGGCCAACAACATCACAAACAAAAATACAAAGCATCCAAGAAACTGCATTCCAATAATTTAAAAAAAACTAGCTAGGAGTCAATGTTCCAGAATAAGGGCTCTTGTCAACATTATTATCATGCTGCTTTTTTATTTCAAAGCAACCTTCAAGTAAATTCTTCAAACACAGACTTCCCCTGATGGTAAATCAGCTTTACAATTATTATTCAACTTTCGCAAAAGCAGATTCCAAGACATAGGTGACAAATATACTTGTACAAGTAACCAACCTTAGGTGGCATCCATTCTACACCATGAAGCAAGCAAGATTCACCATAACACGATCTAACAGCAGCCACGAACAGCGTGTTCCTAAAGTAACGGGTGTTTCCATCATAAGGCTCACCATAATGAGTCAAAGATCTCACATCAGCAACAGGAGGAGGACCTGCCCAGTTTGATTGAATGCATTCACCATTATAAACCATGAATATCAATTGGAAACATCTAACTACTATTGTTCCAACAATTGATAAATAATCAAGCTAAATCATGTACCAAGTTCATCATCAAATGCAAGGCAGTATGCTTTTAACTCACGATCTGTTTCTCTGTTCATACGTTGACCTATTAAAAATGCCGAAAGCAAGGACTCACTTACTCCTTCAGATAAATTATCTTTTATTTTTAGGGGAAGAACATCTTTCAGAACACCTTGGACTTCCTCATATCCAAGATGCCCCCCTGCCAAAATTTCTCTGAGAGCACCAACCAATCTCATTTCACTAGTATCATTGCCAGTGTAATGGGGTCCAATTGAACTTCCCACGCCCAGTATAGAACCTTCAGGATCTGCTATAAAAATCAGATCAGGAGGTAGCACTCGAACTAACATTGGCCAGAATGTGTTCATTGCACGCGTTTCCCCTTCACTCCACTGGGTTGCCTCAGGAAATGAATTGGCACGTATCGTCATAGCTGCAAAGAATGCCCCCATCTGTGCTTTGGACACTTGTTCTTCATTTTTAAGTTCTCCTTTGGCTGACAATGCATTAAAAAATGACAATAAGCAGCTACAGGTGATGATATGTAATTTATATGAAAGTAATTCTCCCCGAAATTGTACTAGATTTCTCCACATAGATAGGAACCATTTTCCTTTTTATGTGACATGATGATAAGGGAAACAATCACTAACGGTCTTCTAAACCAAAAGAATATGCACTAATGATAGGCATGAAAACTCACCATCCCAAGATCTGACAGGCTTTTGAGGAGTTAAAAATCCAACATTTAGCATGTCATTTCAAAAAACACATGGAGGGCGAGAGATAGCAAAAGGGATATCAGTTGCTCATAGGAAACCAGCCTCCAGTCCAGGGCAAGAACCCAGCATGCAGGCCTTACCCTGGCTATCAAAATGTACGTTGACTTGGGTAAAAGAAACAGACTGATTTGATCACCTCCCTGAAATCCTTTGCCTTAGTAATAACAAATTATGATACTACTCAATAATCTAAAAACAAAACACGAAAATCACCTTAAATACGGCTAACTCAGTGAAAGAAGCCAGTCACTTTAGGATGAGTTACGAAAAGACAAAAATCTGCATCCAGTCTAGACTCCAGATAACCACGATTCATTCAGACAGCTTAATCCATCCATCACCGTCAAGAACACTCCAATCATCGAAAGCAGACCATGCATGCAACCCGAATTCAACGGAAAATCACCACGAATGCGGGAGCCGCTGACCTGATCTCAGGATGGTGTCCAGGACCTTGAAAGCCTGGTCCTCGCTCAGCGGCCTGGTCTGCGTCGGGCCGGTGCAGACCCTCGCCTGGGCCTCGAGCACCGCCTGGTTCGGCTTCCGGAGCCTCGCGTCCCGGTACGAAGGAGAGAGGGAAGGATTCCGGACCTCCGAATCCGGGAGCTCCGAGTGACCGATCGTCGCCGAGCCCGCCGAGGCCGTGGCCGCGGCCGCCAGACGGCGAGGGCACGACCACCCCCGCCACCAGTCGCGGCGGGCGGCGGGGAACGCGGCGGGCGGCGAGGGGCGCGGGGTGGCGGCGGCGGCGGCCGGAGAGGCCGGGGAGAGGGAGAGGTGAGGGCCGAGGAGAGCTTTCATGGCGGCTCGGCTTGGCGCGGCCGGAGGGAGATGCTCTGGATCGACCGTTGAGGAAGGACGAAGGAGGAAGAGGAGAAAGTCGAGGTTGGCGGCGGTGACCTGAAACGGTTCTTCGAGGGAGCCGAGGCTGCGTGGGCCGTTGACAGGAGTGATGGGCCACGTGGCGGGTTTTGATTGGGGAAGCCGTAGCGCACGCTGTGCTTAGTGGAGCAGGGGATCCCTACTCCCCATCCTGTTGACATAATAAAAAGCCTTTTGCTTTTTCTTTTGCTTTTTGTTTTTAATAATTTAAAAAAACGTTTTGCTCTTTTCGTGCCTTTTAAGCAATTACCGTTAAAAGTAGGGTTGCGCTCGTCAAGAGTTTTCCCACGTTGCCCGATTCGTCCAGATCGGACGGCCGGATCTTAAAAGATCTTAACTGTTAATCGCGGCCCTTCGGTCTTGACTCTTGAGGTCTCGGAAATTTTATAAATTGGCCCACTCCATTATATTCCCATTTTAATATACATTTTCAATCTCCCAAAAATGCGTGGGGGAGAGTTTGAACTAATCGCACTCTACCCTCCCCTCCCTCTCTTTTTTTTTGTTGATTTTATTTACGTTTTATTGCTCGTTTCTTACTTTTTCTTCCATCCCGATTTAGATTTGAGACCTTTCTTCTCCTAATCATGTTCTTGACTTTAGATTTTGAACTATTTTAGTCTAATTATAGATTTGTGAATTCAATAAATATGTTTTGAAGTATTTGATACTCCTTTGCTCTATTCATATATAAATTCTTTACATCCAGTTTTAATGATAATCGTAGGAATTTTGGCATCTCATTAAATTATGAAAATTTACCTCCCCATATGTTAAATCTGTATTTGTTTAACTTATTATGGTTGTTTTCGTATAAATATGGTGTAGAGGAAGCTGAATTTAGGCACATGCTGCCAATTGGCAATGTCGTAATTATTTAAGAAGAAATTTCTGACGTATGCTCCTAACTGACAAAGATACAAGCTCTAGTGATTGGCCGCCATTTTTGTTTAAATGAGTTTATGCTTAACTTTGCAAATGCTTCATCAATCCTCCTTGTATTATTGACTTTGTTTTTCAATATTTGTGTTTTGTTTCAGTTTGTTTTGTTATGAAAAAGTATGTATTTCTACATTCTTTAGAGTGATGAATATAATTTTCTTTCAACCAAAAAAAAAAAAAATCTCACAAGAATTGCATCAATCAAATTATATTACAAGCCTTCATCATAACCATCCATTCAAGCTAATTTCAGAAAATTCGGGACCACGACGCCATTCTAACAATCAAGGAGAATTTTCATAAAAAGAAGAAGAAGAAGGGTCCACGGTTTTCCATGGCTGCAAAAGTTGGGCGAGCTAGAGTTTGGTCAAATTCTTGTACAAATTATGCGAAAGTATAATTTCTCAAAATTTTCTAGAGGAAAAGTTGGCGCCACATGGCACCTGCCCAACACCTCAGATCGCCTGGTAGGGTTGTTGTCTCCTCCTAGGGCCATGGCTATCTAGCCCGAGCAAGCCCATCGCCGCGCGAAGCCGAGGTGGTGTGGCCCCTCGGGCCTAGGCTTGAGCTGGACGGGCCTGGGGTGGCCCAAAGCACAATTTCTCTTGCACAAGACCGGTCTAGAGGGGCCCAATTTTCTCCGTTCCTGGAGCGATAGCCCATCCGCCTGGTGAACGTCTAGCCCACGTGTAGCGTGTTCGGCCCCAAGCCTTGATCAAGGCTAATCCAACCTCGAGCAAGGTTAGCCCAACCCTGTACAAGGTCTGTTTTAAACCCACATTCTTTGCAATCCAAGGTACTCAGCGACGTCTCTCTCTCTTTGTATTATGGTCTCAAATTCTGGCTGCCAACCCTCCTAATCTTTCAAAGCCAAGAAGGTGCACTGGAAATGCATTGCATTCGCCAAATGGCCTTTCAACGTCTTTTACCAGACACTATTATTTTTCGTCAAATGATTTTATAGGCCCAGAGACCCTCGAAAGTCTTGCCAAATGCCCCCATTAATGTGTGAGTCCTGGTATATGTATCATTGTTCAATGTGCAACGTTTTATTTGAGCTAAAAGAAGGCCCAGGGCCGATAAAAATTGGAATCAGATCTTTTAGAGGTGTAGCTTCTAGAATTAATAATTTAAAAATTGGACATCCTCTTTATCGAGCATGCGTTGTAAGTATCTCAAGATACTTGTGAATACAACCCACAACATATTCACACCTTTCACTTGTTAGCGTCCCATCAAAAGGCTACTAACTAAGGTAAGATTTCATCAGCAGATTCACAACAAATTGTTCTCCTTGTCGTCTTGGGACTTTGGAAACACCCTTGAAACCTTATTGTTATATCCATCAAGAAGAATATTATGCTCACGTGAATCTCTAAATGTCGTGGTTTTGACATTAAATTGGGGTTTAAACCATCACATGGGTTGAAGTAAGAAGAGTTTAAACTAGAATGCACGTATGCACGGAATTTGTACACATCCATCAAGATGTCAAGGTCTTTGGGGCTAGGTAATTCAAGTGTGTTACGCATTGATTTTGCATCCATCAAGACATGTGCCTGCTCAGGAAGTCAAGGTCTTTTGGGGTTTTGTCTATGATGGTTTTTGGATCAGTAGGCGTTGCGAATGGTTCATGGGAAGTCACGGTCTCTATGGACTTTTAGTAGTGATGTTTGGCCCTAAGAATATTTGGCTCATCACAAGGGAAAGGTCATGGACCAATTTTCCAATTGTTTCTTCTTTTGACTAACGAGCCTTGAATTTATAATGTAGAGCAATAAATGGCAAATGAAAAAGGAAAATATAGCCAAACGTTAAGGAGGCGTTGCCTAGAAAAGTTAGAAAGTGTTCGTGCACAAACGCAACACAAAGCTCCTCATTTTACGTCACACTCTTCATCTTCGACCACTCCCTATCAAATGCTTGGAAGGCATTTAGTCCAATTTCCTTCTACAAAAGAAACATTAGGCCATATACAACACCCACCATGAATTATGAGTGCTTTAATCACATAGTCTGAGCAAAAGATAGTGACCAATGTTTCAAAGAATGCGTGGGACAAGAAAATCGGATAATAAATAGAAGGAAATAAAAAAAAAAAATTAGGGAATCTAGGACACTTGTAATGTCAAAATTTGGCACGAAATGACACTTAAGTGTTATAAGTTAAGAAAGTAACACTGAAGTACCAAAATTGAAGCAAAATGGATTAATTAAGTGCCAACGGCAAAAAAAATCGGCTAAATGCTGACACGACAATTTTCCGACAAGTCAAGTGCAAAACAACGTCGTTTTGCATGTTGACGTGGCTAGATAAGTGTCAAAATGACGTCATTTTGCTGTTGACATGAGCAAATAATTAATATAAAAGTTAATTAAATTTAATTTAAAACTATCTTTTTCTTAAAAAAAAAAAAAAGAAAAGCAAGAGGTTCAATCGGCGGCTAAGGGTTGAGCCCTTGTCACCACTATTGCCCCATCGTCGTTGAGAAGGTAGGAGGATGGTCGGCCGAGGTTGCCAAGCCTTGGCTAAGGGTCAACAACCTAGCGAGGGCCTGCAAGCCCTCGTCGGATCTTGGGGTGACCCTCGTTTTAGATTTGGGCGAGGGCTCACAAGCCCTCATTGCTGGTTGGCTGGGCTTGGCAACCTAGGCCAACCCTCCCCCCCACCTTCTCGATGACAGCGGGGCGGAGATAGCGGTGAGGGCTTAGCCCTCGCCCTGTCGGCTAAACCTCCTCTCTCTCTCTCTCTCTCTCTCTCTCTCAATTTTTTAATTAAATTTAATTAATTTCTTTATTAAAATTGAAATTGTGCCAAAACGACGTCATTTTTGTATTTCTTTGTTGAGTCAGCCTTTTGGCGAACCACATAAGCAAACAAAATTAATAAAAGCGGGGTTTACAAGATGTGGCACTCAAGTGCCACATTTTCAAAACAAAGTGGCAATTAAGTGTCACTTTCTTAACTTTTGACATTTAAGTGTCTCATTGTGCCAAGTTTTGACACTTCCGGTGTTCTTTTGCAAAAAAAAATTGATATTAGATTTACGCAATTTAGTCCAAATATTGATACCTACGTTCACGTGAGAGCAACATAAAATTTCACTATTAAAAGAAAGATACAATAGAGATACCAATCATTCAGAGCATTCAAATACTGTCTCTTGGTATTTCCCAGCCCCCAATTACATCCATTAAATCACTCATGTTTAATCCCTCACAATTCCTAATGAAATTTGACTCAAGAGATTACATAAATTCTAATCACAAAAAGTTAATTTGCTAAATCACTTTAGTGTATAATTACAAAGAAATATCCTTCTGTGGAGAGCTCTTATGTTGCCTCAGGAAAGCTCTACATTTCTCACTTCCAAGAGGTCCACTTATACTAGTCCAATCATCATTGCACTTCTCTCCATATTCTTCCTTAAATAAATTTGCAAATAGAAGGGGACAAACAAAGAAAATATTCCTTTATCTTCTTCAATTTCTCTTGCACCTAACATGAAGGACAAGATGAAAGTCTATCTACTGCACCTCTTCATTTAATGAGGTGTGTAAAAACAACCCAAGTAAAGGGAGGTAAGGAAGTTTTGATCAAAACAGTTGTTTAGGCAGTTCCTCAATACGCTATGTCTATCTTCAAGATACCTATTTCCCTTTGTAAATCTATCGAGCGGAGGATAGCTACATTTTGGTGGCAATCACAGGGTAATAGATCTAGAATACATTGAAAAAGCTGGGAAATCCTAAAGAATCGCAAAGACGCCAGAGGTCTTGGTTTTCGAGATCTTATTGCTTTTAATTAAGCACTATTAGCCAAACAGGCTTGGCATTTATTCCAACAGCCGGAGTTTTTATGGAGTAGAATCTTTAAAGGGCTTTATTTCCCTTCAAAAGAATTATGGCATGCAGAAAGAGGCGCCAAACCCTCTTGGGGATGGCAAAGCATATTGTTCGGCCGGGAGTCTATTTCAAACAAGCTACGATGGTTAGTAGGCAATGGTCAAAAGATTCGAGTCAGGGAAGATAAGTGGCTCCCTACCGGCATCATCGATGGCCCTGCACCTCGGAATGAACCTACAATGGTTGCTGACTTTATATGTTCCGAGCAACAATCATGGAATCTGCCCTTACTTCGGGGTAGTTTTGATGATAGGATAATAGATGACATTCTCAAAATACAAATGAGACCGCGGTACACAGAAGATCAACTGATCTGGATGGGGTGAGCTAATGGGCTTTACACTGTTAAAAGAGGATATAATCTTATCACGGTAGGTGAGAACAAGCAACGTCAAAATCAGGCGTCATCTTCATATCATCCTCCACGACAACTATGGAATACAATCTGGACAGTGTAGACCAGTCCCAAACTGCGTATCTTTTTATGGTCTTTGTGTTAGAATGCAATAGCAATAGTTGAAAATCTTTCCTATCGTCATGTTATACTAGACCTTATATGCAGGTTATGCAAAAACAACAACATTCACCCAACCCCAAAGTCCACAGAACACATTTTTACACTGCCCATGGACAAATGCAATTTGGTCTCATCCACAGCTCCAACTTAATATTCAGAAATATCAGACTCATCGATTTGATGCATGGTTGCTACAAATATCACAGAGAAAAGATCTCTTACCGGATCTTGTGCTTATAACCTTTGTTTTGTGGCATATATGGAAAGCCATGAATGAATTTCTATCCTGTCGAAGAACCCCCAACCCTAACCAGATTGTTCTTGTTGCCATCACCTATGCCCGTTCATATTAGAGTTGCCTATTGACGTCGCTACATCAGAGATCACAGATGCCTCATCCACTTAACAATCAAGGATTAGATCTAAACCAAACTGCTGTAGGGACCCTTACCTTTAATGGATCTACTCGATCCTATTCCAGATTGCCGTAGAACTGCCATCCATGTCCTCGATCTTTAATTTAGCGCTGGCATCCCCCTGATCCGGGTGTGCTGAAGGTAAATATTGATGGCTCCTTTCCTATGGGTTCTCACGAAGGATCTGTCGCTTGTGTCTATCGCGACTCCTCAGGGCGGCTAATAGATGGATTCTCCAGTCGAACCACCTCTGCCCTGCAAACAGAAATACAAGCCCACAACTTATTGCTCCATTTTTTGCAACACAAAGGACAAACTCAAGATCATCTTATTTTAGAATTCAACTACTTGGAGATGGTACTGACACTTCAAAACCCTGATCGCACTTCTTGGGAAAACAAGGCACTCTTTGCAGAAACGGTTGCTCTATTATGTCTCTTCCCTAACCTAGCTGTGCGTTACTGTCGCCGGGAAACCAACTTTGTCGCAGACTGGGCCGCTAAGGCCCATGGGCTTCATCTTTTACCTTTGAACTGGGCTGAGACTCCCCCTCCCTTCTTGTTCGATCTCATCTGTACTGAAGCTTTAAACTCTTGTAATTCTGCTGCCAGTTAATGCTTAATTACCTTTTTCGACCAAAAAAAAAAAGTGTCGATTTATGTGCAGCGGCCAACAAGAAGAAAAACTAAGACTTCCGCTTGCCGATTTCTTCGAACAATGAGTACAGAGAAATTAATGTAAGAACAAACAAAATCAAAGGAAGAGGAGCTTAGAATTTATTTGGCTAAACATGCTTTGCTTTAATTTGGATCATATTTATTCAATGGGCTTAAACTTAGAATATATTTTAACAATTGGCCATTAATTTCTTCCCAATTAAACATTAGCCAGTAAAGGCACCCCTACGTCATGAGAGCGGTATTTGGCTATTGGCACCCCCATGTCAAGAAAAGCCCAAGATACGAAACTCTACATTTTGTCAAGGTCAATCATCCGGTTCCAACAACATGAAACTATACATTTTGGCCAACAACTGAACTTTTCCAATTAGTGGCATTTAATAAGTAGGAAATTGGTGATCCTTGAAAATTGGCATTTTGTGAATGGACTAAGAGAGTGACAAAAACAGAGTAACTAAGCTATTTATATATGCCTCTCGGTTGATTATTGGCCTCCAAAACAAACAAACAAAATCATGGGTTTGGCAAAATTTGAGACACTAGTGCCTCTTTTGGCTTCCTTGGCCCTTTTCATAGTGCTTTTAGTAATCATTCCACAAGGTGCAATTCCTATTTATGCCTTCACACTAGAAACACAAGCCCTTCTCAAATAGAAATGTAGCCTTCAAAACCAAAACCAATCCACATTTTCTCTATCTACATGGACTTTCCCTTCTCAAAATGCCACCGACTCCAATGCGACGGCGGTGAGCCCATTCAGGTGGTACGACATCTTATGTAACCGAGCTAGGAGCATGGTTGGAATCAGTCTCACCAATTCAAACGTCAAAGGTTCACTCAATGAGTTCCCGTTCCCATCTTTGCCGTGGCTTGCCTATATACACTTGCACATAAATGAACTCTTTGGCCATATTCCACCTCAAGTTGGTCTTTTATCCAATCTCACCTACCTTGACCTCTCCTCCAATCAACTATTTGGGATAATACCGAGGGAGATTGGTGAGCTCACGAAGCTTGAGGTGTTTAACATTGCTTTGAACGAGTTGAACAATTTTATCCCTGATGAAATAGGTCAATTGTGCTTGCTAAATGAGCTTGTCTTGTATTCAAACCAGTTGGATGGAACACTTCCTTATTCCTTGGGTAACTTGAGTAGCCTCATTAGGGTATCCATCTCTGAAAATTCATTTTCTGGATCTATTCCTCTTGAAATGGAGAATTTAACAAACTTAGAGGAGATTTACATGGTTTTCAACTCCTTGATAAGGCAATTTCCTCCCACTTTTGAGAAATTGATGAATTTGACAGAATTTCATGCAAGTCACAATGAACTCTTTGGCTGTATTCCACCTCAAGTTGTTTTTTTTTTTTTTTTTAAACTAATCTCACCTACCTTGACCTCTCCTTTAATTGACTATTCGGGATGATACTGAGGGAGATTGGTGAGCTCACGAAGCTCAAGGTGCTTGACCTTGCCTTTAACAAGTTGAATGACTCTATCCCCAATGAAATAAGTCAGTTGCCTTTGCTAAACGTGTTTGCCTTGTATTCAAAAAAGTTGGATGGAACACTTTCTTCTTCCTTGGGTAACTTGAGTAGCCTCACTAGGGTATCCATCTCTGAAAATTCATTTTCTAGATCTATTCCTCTTGAAATGAGGAATTCGACAAACTTAGAGGAGATTTACATGGTTTCCAACTCCTTGACAGGGCCAATTCCTCACACTTTTGGGAAATTGATGAAACTGATAGAATTTCATGCAAGTCACAATGAACTCTTTAGTTGTATTCCGCCTCAAGTTGGTCTTCTAATCAATCTCACCTACCTTGACCTCTCATTAAATTGACTATCTGGAATGATACTGCGGGAGATTGGTGAGTTCACAAAGCTCAAGGTGCTTGACCTTGCCTTTAATGAGTTGAATGGCTCTATGCCCCGATGAAATAGGTCAGTTGCCTTTGCTGAATGTGTTTGCCCTGTATTCAAACCAATTGGATGGATCTATTCCTCCTTCCTTGGGTAACTTGAGCAGCTTCACTTGGCTATCCATCTTAAACAATTCATTTTTCAGATCTACTCCTCTTGAAATGGGGAATTTGACAAACTTGGAAGAGATGCATATGGTTACCAACTTCTTAACAGGGCCAATTCCTCCCATTTTTGGGAAATTGATGAAACTGACGGAATTGCATATAAGTATAATGAACTCTTTGGTTGTATTCCGCCTCAAGTTGGTCTTTTAACCAATCTTACTTACCTTGACCTCTCATTCAATCAACTATTTGGGATAATACCACAAGAGATTGGTGAGCTCATGAAGCTCGAGGTGCTTAACCTTGGCTTTAATGAGTTGAATAGCTCTATCCCTAATGAAATAGGTTACCTATATTCATTGAACCAGCTTACCTTGTATTCAAACTAGTTGGATGGATCTCTTCCTTCTTCTTTGGGTAACTTGAGCTTGGTTATACATCTCTCACAATTCATTTTCCAATTCTATTCCTCTTGAAATAGGGAATTTGACAAACTTGGAGGAAATTTACATGAGTACTAACTTCCTAACAAGGCCATTTCCTCCCACTTTTTGGAAATTGATAAAACTAACAGAATTGCACATATTTCATAATGAACTTATTGGTTCCACGCCTTCAGAGCTTGGGAACTTGAAGCTTCTCCATAGACTCTTTCAATACTACAATAATCTTATGGGTTTAATCCCCTCAACATTAGGTAATTTGACAGAGCTTACCATTTTTTTCTACATGGGAACCAACTTTTTTGGTAACATTCCTAATGAGTTAGGAAACCTCCAAGCTATGATGCACTTGCAATTAAGCCTAAAATCAGCTCACTGGTCCCATTCCTCATTCTTTTGGTAATTTGATTGACCTACAATATTTGAAGCTCTGCAATAATCATCTTTTGAGTTCGACTCCTGAATCCTTAGGAAATCTCCAGGCTATGCACAACTTACATCTAAATTCAAATCAACTCACTAGTTCAATTATTTTTCTTTTCAGCAATTTGACCAACCTGCTCCTTTTATTCCTCAACTATAATCAACTTTCGGTAAAGTGGCCAATAGAGGTTTTTCAAATACATCATTAACTGCAATTAGATTGTCCAACAACAAATTTGCAGGCCCACTTCCACTTCCATCATCCTCCATAAATTACTATTCGATTGAAAACAATAAAATAGAGGGGAAGATCTCTTCTTCGATATGCATTGCCACTAGCCTCTCATTCCTCTTGTTGTCTAATAATAACTTAATCGGTAGCCTACTCGGGTGCTTATCAAACGATAGCATTGGTCTATCGGTTTTGAACTTGCGAATGAATCATCTTTCGAACTTAATCCTCACAAAATTTTCACTTCATTGTAGCTTGAGAACTCTTGACTTGAGTCAAAATCAATTTGAAGAGAAATTGTCACAATCCCTTGCCAATTGCAAAAACTTGGAAGTTCTCGATTTTGGTAACAATAAGATAAATGATAATTTTTTAGCATGGTTAGGAACACTGCCAAAGCTAAAAGTTCTTATTTTGAGATTCAACAATTTTAAGGGTCATTTGGATTTTCCAATGGTAGCTGATCTCTTTCTCAAGTTGCACATTTTGGATCTCTCGGACAACAACCTCGCTTGTCCCTTACTAGCCAATTTGATAGTGAAACTTTAAGGGATGATGAATGTACAAATTGGGCAAGAGGAGCAAAACAAATAATTGTACATGTCACTTAAGTTTGGTCCAATAACCTATCATGATTCCGTGAAAGTGGTCATGAAAGGAAATGAGATTCAGCTAGTGAAGGTCTATCCTCACAACTTTCGATTTATCGCTCAACTCTTTTGAAGGAAACATTCCAAATGTTATTGGATATCTCTATTCTCTTAGAGGGATTAACCTTTCCCACAACCACCTCATGGGACCCATTCCTCCAACTCTTGAAAACCTGGCTAATCTTGAATGGCTAGATCTATCATCAAACAAGCTTAGTGGGAAGATTCCTAGAGAACTGAGTAATTTGGCATTCCTTAAGTATTTGGACCTCTCAGAGAACCAACTCACAGGCCACATACCTCAAAACAAGCAACAGAGCACATTCACAAATGAATCATTTTGTGGAAATCTTGGCCTATATGGAACCCCATTACAAAAAACAAGCCATAATGATGCCCAACCTCAGAATAGTACGAAAGAGTATGCAAATTGGTTTGATAAGAGAGCAGTGGGAATAGGCTATGCATTTGGAATTGTGATAGGAATCACCATAGCATACATTTCATGAGAAACTGGAAGACCCAAATGGCTTGGGAGAAAATTGAGGATAGAGACAAGAGGAGTGAAATGGATAAAGAAGCCAAAGCGGAAGGCGATCAAATTTTATGGAGGCCAATGAAAGTGTTGGGAAGTGGTCCCTTTGAACTATGCATAATGTTCGATTGAGGAATACAACTTTTGTGGGATTAAAAGGCAATTTTGCATATGGATGATTGTTTTTATTATGTTATCATATTCTTCTTTAGGTGCAATTTTTGCATTAGGTTGATTGACTAAATAAGCATGAAAGAGACTTTTCAAAAACTCCCTTTGCATCATTAACCCCCTATTTGTCATTTTCTTGTTTAGTGTACGCCATTCTTTCATCTCCGTGGGAAAGAAAGAAAGATGAAGAGCTGTCGATGCCATTTAGCTTGAGTTTAAAAAATACTAATTCTGTCATTGTTCCACCCCAGATTCCTATTGAAATTGATGCTCAATAATAGATCTTCGACTTGCACCTATCATTCTCATCTACAATAGGAAACATGGGTGTTAATGGTTCAAACCTCAAAGCATCTTCAAAGTTTATATTCAAAGTAATCTTATTGCAAAATTCTAGGTCCCGTAGGCCCAAAAGACAGAAAATTTCCTTGTTTGTAGATTTTGGAAGTTGCTAGTAATTTTCAAATACTATTGGCAAAAAAAAAGGGATCTATAACTTGTGAATTTAACTTGCCATAAGCTACCAACATCATAATTCATTAGTAAATTATTTTCTTTTACATTCAGCCAATATAGTGAGTAAGTTACCAACATCGTGATGAGTTTACCATCTTCCAAATAACTTAGTAACTTCTTTTAAATTTTACAAGTAAGATTAGGAAATTTCAAACTTTCAAATAGATTGGTAAGTTATTGATTTCTTTTAAGTTTCATAACTATAGTTAGTAAGTTACCAACATTATAATATATTCATTAAATTTTCAAATAAATTTGCAGATTACTCATTTCTTTTATATTCTATGACTATTTCTAGTAAATTGCCATTTATAAGTATGGTTTACTAATCGATAAATATAAACTCATTTATGTGATTTATTTAGAACATGAAGGGTCATTCACAGTATTTTCAAAAGATTTATCACCTTATTTTGTTGAGTGACACAGCAAGTATAAGGTTGAGTTAGGTTTAACTTTTCTGAAGGATTTTTCCCTTAAGTTCAATGCAACTCTTACCTAGCATTTACATAAGAAATAAAAGGAAGGAGGCACACATGTCTTAAGCCATTCCACTAACTAATAAATTATATGTAAACATCATTGAATTCTTGGTTTTCTCATAGGTGAAAAAAAGCTAAATAAATGATTATATAAATTTTTCATTTTTATTGCCCTTCTATTGGATTAATCTATCATACTTATTAGTTATTAACATGTACCTCGTGGGTGCATTAGCATTTTCCTTTGGATCTTGAGCATTGAATACATCAACAAGGAACCAAAGGTGAGTTTCATTTATATGAACGACGAGATTCTTCACCTATATTATTATCGCTTATCTTTTACATTATTTACATTTATTTGCATATCTATGTGTGTGATTCTCTTCATTTCTTTCGTCATCTTCTCTAGTATAATTCAATATGAGTGGTCCATTTCTAATTTAGCATAAAAAAAAACCAAATACTTTTTGGAAATCATATGCTTTCCATTATGGAGACAACATATTAATTTCGAAACCTTACTTGGCCATTTTTCGTCCCAAGCATGGACAATATAACAAGTGAATATATGAAGTTGACTCCTTCTAATTATTGGGTTTTATTTTTATTTATATATATATATATATATATATATATTTAATTTTCTTAGTGCTTCACGGACAATCACAACCATTGATTTCATATCCAAAGTTAAATTTGTCTTTCGAAATTGATTAACATCCACTTGTTTTAGCAAGCCCTAAATTGATATTGTAACTTCCAATGCCACCATTCTCCATGTTCTAAGAGACAATATGAGCAGAAAAAATTAAATAGTATCAAATTCAAAGCCTTACTCTAAGATTTGAATTACACACAAACTCAATTTGAACTTAATGGAAATGTGTCATGGGTCAGTTGGTTGTAGAACAACCCATGTGGCGCCTAGTGAGCAAAATTCGCTAACCCAGCCTTCCTTCTATAGTTGTTCCAATGAACAATATGTCAAATAACTTTTTCATATGAGGTCATACCATGCACAGCTTAGCTCAAGCATCTAGTCCATCCAGTAAGACAACAAATCTCTTTAGGCTTAACAACTAGTTTTAACCTACCATGGCCTTATCAGGAGAGTGGCAACGGCTCTCGACCAGTTTATGCACTGGAGGCCAACCTGCATTCAAAGCTCCTTAGTAATATAATCATTCTATTCTAGAACTTCTAGTACCAACCGTCCTGACGCCACTCTCACGGACCAGTTGTGTTCGTCCCCTTTGCATCCTCATTTTTCACTCGATAACTCCAAGCACCACAAGTGTCACGAGTACAGGAGGATTCACGGATCTGTGACATTCTCTCCCACTCAATTTCGTAACGCCCTCGTTGCAATCTACTTTGTTGCTTCCTTGCATCCCTTAACCATTGATGCGCCACTTTCGGGATCTCAAATTCAATGTTCATGCTAGCCCAACAAAACAGGTTTTGCTTCATTGGTAGCTTCTTTTGATCTCAGTTGTTTGAGCCATTTTCGATCACCTGCGCTTTCTTTGGCAAATGTGGTATTTCTCGCCAATTACATCTTTTGGCAGCATCATTTTTGCCTACTAAGCATTTTGACCTCAGCAAACCACATG
This sequence comes from Eucalyptus grandis, assembly GCF_016545825.1. NCBI lineage: Eukaryota > Viridiplantae > Streptophyta > Magnoliopsida > Myrtales > Myrtaceae > Eucalyptus > Eucalyptus grandis. The sequence continues at coordinate 33,837,080 of NC_052619.1, forward strand.
GATGTTCTTTCCTTGTTGAAAACGTGGCAGTAGACTTCCCTCTTTGGATTCACCAATCGATCTAGGAACATTATCCCCATTCGGCGAGGATTTGGTTCTTTTCCAACTCCACTCGCTTGGTGAGGAACCAAATCTTCCTAGTACCCCCATTGTCATCCTAGAAACTTAGTTGAGAGTCGCACTTTGTCCAAGCGCCTTTTGCCCCGGTGATTCACTCTCCGCCCTTGTAGGATTGGGTAGACTATTAGTACTTTCCAGTTCAACCTACACTAGAGCGAGCGAGGAGTTCGATTCTCTGACTCACCCACTTATTGGAGGGATTTTGGCTCTGATACTATTTGTCACGTGTCGGCAGTTCCCTAGAAGCGGAACGACCTGTGTGGCGCTTGGCGAGCGAAATTCGCCAGCTTAGCCTTCCTTCTTTAGTTGTTCAAATTAACAATACGGCAAATAACTTCTTCATATGAGATTGTACCACGCATAGCTTAGCTCAGACATTTAGTCCATTGAGTGAGATAGCATATCTCTTTAGACTCAACAACTGGTTTTGGCCTACCATGGCCTAATCATGAGAGCGATATAAGTTCTCGACTAGTTTGTGCACGGGAGGCCAACCCCACATTCAGAGCTCTTAAGTAATATAATCTTTCTATCCTAGAATTTCTAGCACCAACCATTCTAACGCCACTCCAACGAACTAGTTGTGTTCGTCCCCTCTACATCCTCACTTTTCACTTGATAACCCCAAGCACCACTCACAAATGTCACAAGTATGGGAAGATTCACGGACTGTGACAAATATCTATGAGATGGGGTTTGGATACTCAACAAGCTAAGCTCCATAGCTCATAAATTGCTCGTCCCATTTTGTAAACCTAGCTATACTTTTGCCTTGTAATCATCATTGTTGGTATGTAGCACGCACTAAATACATAAGAGATAATTGTTTTCTAGGGCATTTAAAGCATCATAAAGTTAAGTTGTGATATAAAGTGTTTAGTTGGGTCAAAATCTATAATAATTAGAGGTGGACATGATTCCAAGATAGAACTAGGAAATTGAGAATTGGATTAGTGAGAATCAGTCCAATTCCAGTTCTAGGTGGAACTAGAACTTGGAATTAGTAATAAGTTTTTGTGTTCTTCTTGTTCTATGACTTTGGACAATCCTATGGCATTTTATGGCGTCCAATGACAAGGAAATAATCTGAAACCACTAATCCAAGCTTTCATTTTTAGTAATATCTATGATCGATACTTCTACTTTATTAATATTTCATAATTTTCATGTGTCTAATATGAGTTGTGACGATGGAACTTGGGTAGACCGTAGAACTTATGACAAAGTTGGTTTCAAGCTCAAAAATTAGGGAATCTGTTCCGATGGATAGGTTTTAAGTTGCATATGAAACGAACGAAAATTGAAGCCACTTGCCTCGAAATGTTAAAGTTTCATATGCAACTTAAACAGAAAACTTGAATGGAAATTGGAGCTGCTTACCTCTAATAAAAATGCTCAAGTTTCATATGAAACTTGGACGGGATTGGTAGCCGCTTACCTCTAATAATAACGACTATAGTTCAGGTAGTAGTAGAAAGATAGAAAAAGAAAGAAAGAAAATCCAAAAGCTTGTCATCATGGGTTATGCTCGTGATATATCTTCGATGAGTTACTTTGAATTTTGATCGCTTTTATTTTTTTTATTGAATGATATGAAAAAATAATGGTCTTTTGAATAATATCTTCTATGTATGCATTTTTTTTCATTTATGTGTATATCTCTTGAGTACTCACATTTACCATATAAATTGTTCTTCTAAATTTCTCATATTTTGGAGATTTAGAAATGCGCTTGATACTATTATAAATTTGATGGAAAAAAAGAAAAGAAAAAGAACTAGTACAATCATTTATGATCAAAATGAGGATATTTGTCCTCTCTCTCTCTCTCTCTCTCTCTCTCTCTCTCTCTCTCTCAAAAAAGATAAAATAACATAAATAGTCCTTAAACCTTAACCCTATGTGCAATGCGGTTCATGATTTTTCAATTTATTCAATATGATCCTTGAACTTTAGTTTTAGGGACTACGTTGTCCATTGAGTTAAAGTTTATATATTATATTAAACAAATTAAAATATGAAAGATCACATTACATATAAAATCAAAGTTTAGGGATCATTTGTATCCTCGGTCATTGATCATTTTATTGGGCTACGAGATTACATTTTCTAATGAGCTTTCTTTTGGGCCGACCACCTATAAAAAGTGGGCCCGCAGGATGGCCGTGGGCCATGGCCCACAAACCTTTATAACCGTTTTCTCTTTTCTCCGCCTCGCCTTTTCATTTCACACTCTCTCTCCCCTCTTTCAAAACGTCCCCCTCCCCAAGCGCATCGAAAATGGCGGGAGCCCTGGCGGTCGTCGCCGGCGAGCGGCTGCCGGCGGCCTCCGCCGTCGCTCCCTTCAGGGGCCACTGGGAGGTCAGCTTCTCTCGCTTCTTCGCCCTCCCTTCCCGGCCGCCCGCATGCCTCGTCCTCGCCCCTCTCCGCGACTGCGACCGCCGCCGCCTCGCCCCCTCCGGTGGGACCTGGCTCTCGTCCTCCTCGACGGCTTCGCTGCAGCTCCACTCCGGTCCGGCCGCGATCATCACCATCTGCTTGAGCGGGAAGTTGCTCGTGAGTCGCAGTCTCAATCGTCTTCTGATTCTTCCTCTTTCGATTCGGTATCTTCGTCCTCGTCAAGTTCGTCACTGAAGTGTTCTTCTCTGATGCCGAAAAGCGAAGTGATTTTCGTTTCACAATGCTCTTGACATATGGAGCATTGCAGTGTTCGGTTGTGCACCTCTACGTTGTTTTTGCCTTGATTGCGGCGTGAGACATTGCGCGACTTTTCTCTGTTTTCCGTCTAATTGAGGTCGGAGATTCTTAATGTCGCCGGTGCTTTCACCGACGCTTTCATGACCAAACCGATTCCTGTGAATAAGCTTTGAATAGGTTTTTGGTGCTGGTTCGGTATGATCTGAAAATGAGTTTGATACGCGGAACTAGAAGTTGTCTCTAAGCAAGATAATTCTTATTTCTCGATTTTTTTTTTTTCGGAATATGGAGATCGATGATCAGATGCATGAACTTCGAATTTAAATGTTTGGATACATCGCAGGCGCGAGCTACATTTTTGGAAGCTTTTACTTCTTTTTTGACGAGACGTAGCTGTAAATTTAGGTTCTTCAGTTCGCCACTCCTGATGAACTTCGTGGTAAATTACAGAACGGGGTAGTCTGCACATGATGTCTCTCTCTTTCTCTGTGAGGCTACAAATCATCCTGATTAAGTGTCTCAACTATTTCAGGAAGAGCATTTCGTTTCCAAATTGCAGTTCTTCAGGCCGCAGTTGTCGTACATGTCTGAATTTCCAGCAATGGCTAGCAGAGTTGTCCTCATGAGCTACAGGGATTGCAGAAATGAGGCAAGTATTCAATCTGTTGGTTTCTACTGGTTGTGTGATAAGATGTTTGTCTGAAAGCGAAAAATGAGGTTTTTTGATGCTTGGTTTTGAAGTTTGGTTTTACGGTAATTTATTCTTACTCGTCTTGAATACTCAGGAGTTTGTTGGTTCCTCTAGATGAGATTTAGATCTGTCCTCTCCAAATAACAGCAGGGAAGAGGACCATTATCTAGTGAAAGAACAGTGAGAAAGAATAGGAAACTTCTTTTCCTCATTATGAACTGGGTACCTTGCCTTCTCTTGCTTTGTGCTAGCGATACGAACGCCAGCTCCCTTTTAGCAGTGGTAGGGTTTGCTCTATAACTTTCAATAGCTGTTCTTTCCTTCCATTCACTCTACTGCATCCAGTTAAGATAATACTAGAGCATTCCAGCAAGCCTTCTCCCTTCAAGGCCTATTGGAACTAGAATATAAAACTTCTTAAGTTGTTGAATTTCTGAATCATAGGCAGCTCCATCGGTACCTTTGCTTGGGAACAGAAAATTTGGTTTTAGGCTTGGTTAAATAGTAGCCATGTGAGATATCTTCTGAGACAGTATATTGGTCCATGGTGATGGGAAATTCTATCTATGTCATCTAGTTCTTCATTTAAAGCTGAACCTGTCCCACATTATTGGCGCAGATGGCAATTATAATTTCATCCAACGTGCATACTATTGATTTTCCTGTAGATATACATATTTCATTGATGGAAATTTCTTGTGGAGTGAGTTATTGCTCTGCTTATGTGATGTACGAATCAACACATTAATGGCCATGTCAACTTAAGTGATCATGGAAAAAGGCAGTTAAAAAAACGACAGATGTTTTGCTTTGTGCCAGCCATGACTTGTAAAAGTCAAAAACTTTTTCCATATCTATTTTCATGACTAAAGATTTTGCAATGTCAAAATGATTATCCACCTTAAAATTTTCCATTGTTATACTCGTCTGAACTCTGAATTCTGTCATCCACCTATTAATAGGTTAACCCAAATGTAGAATATTGTTCACACATTGTTTCAACTCATGTTTTGGTGGTTTGTGTCCAATAGTGCATGATGGACTTTTCAGTTTATTTGCAGATCCAGAAATTTGCCTTGAGATTTTCAACTACTTATGAAACTGATTCATTCGCAAATTCTTTAAAGGTAATATTCTCATTGAGGGAGTTGAAATATTTATCATGTAGTCAGCAATTTCTTATTTCATCATCTACTGTATTAGAATGGCTGCACTCAATTGCTATACATGCAGGAGATCTTGAAAGATGCCACTGAAATTGAACTGCAAAATACTCATATGGCATCTCAAATATCTTCGCATTCTGAGTTCACATCCTATTCTCCATACAGGTGGAAAGGGTCCTAGTTCCTGACATACTTTATGTCTGTCTTTGCTACATTTGATAAATTATGTTTTCATTGTTGATCTACTTCCAACAATGAACTTGTCTTGTTGAGTTCTCAGAGTTCAGGAGGAAAGGGATATTTCTTGCATTGGCATTCAAAATCCTGAATACTTATCGATCTTGGAGAATGAGTCTCAACAGTTCTCTTCAGACAAGGAAATTGCTTATGATCGTGATGCCGAAAATGGTCTTGCATCCTTTCCTCCAAGCTTCACATCATTTCTGACTAGTTGTGCTGACCACGGACAAGGTGAACTGACTGCTCTCTCTTAAAGATAGAAGTATTCTCTCTTTGGCAGACTTTAATTGATTTACTGTCTTGAATAATGTAGCCACAACACAATCAACTATACCTGAAGTAGTCGAACTCAAATCTCAGATCATGGTAATATTTTTTGTCTGACTGAATGCTGCACGAATAGTTTCACCACAGGGTTAAGTTATCAATCATTGATTAATGGGTTCTTCTGTCACAGAAATACATGGAAGATTCTGAATTCCAAGGTAAATCATTTTCCACATCTATCTCATGGTCAGCTAGTAGCAGTCTTATATAGCCTGCCATGCATACCTCCTTTGACTTCTTGCCAAAAACAATCGGAAAAAGCAAAAGACAAGATGGAAGTTAACTCAAAATTATTAAAAGGTTTTAATTGAAGAGACATTAGTTCCTCATTTCAGTAGCCTTTTATATCTATTCAATTTCCCCTTTCAAATAGCCATTGATAGGCTGCAGTGGAGACACAGAAATTGCATGTGGTTCTTTGCGTTTAAAATTTAATTATAATACTAATCTGTAGAGTTCTCTTATGTTTTCATCAGAGATGTTGCTTAGAGTGGACACGGTCATCAGTGAAATTGGAATGTGATTCATCATTGTGATTGTCATGGCTGTTGATATTCTTAGCGAGGCATCTGAAACCTTGGCTGCTATGGTGGGCCTTGAACCTAGCAGTCAACCCTCTCGAGTGTAGATCTTTTTTCCACTTTTTTGGCGATTCCTTTTTGCAGTATAATGCGGTAAAACATCTGGAGATATTCGAGGTCATTCAGGGGCAAATTGCTCCTCAAGTAAACTCCGGTAGTGGTGTTACTGGTTGGAATTATATAGGGTGATTTCAGCATTCAACAGGACTGCCTGCTGAAAGCCCCAAGTTTAGTGAGCTTTGGTTAATGCTTTACGTTTTCTCCTTGGCCTGGTGCATTTTGTCTGTTGTGCTCTTAGGCTTGGGCATTGCAAACACTTTTCTGGAGATCAATACATTTACAACGACGATTTCTCTTCCTTATTTTTTGAATTCATTAGTAATATCGAGCCATCCTAAAACATATTATATTTAATTATAGCTCTGCATTCTAACAGATTATGAACCCTGATTACACATTGAATTGAAATGCCCTCTTTGCTTTAGTAATTTGGGGTTAGTCGAAAATTCTCTTTGATTCATTGTTAGGAATCACTTTTGATCAAGTCTTCCAGATTTGTTCATTTTCTTTTCCCATTTCTGTTTCCGACTTTATTATGTTTCTTGACCTCATTTGCTAAATCTTGGCAGTTTGTTTTTTGGCACCTTAAGCCCTGCTTTTCGCTGATGTGCGTGGTGCGAATGCTAATGGTTTTGCCGAATCACCCGTATAGACAACAGCCATTTTTCTTTCTCTAGTGTAAGCGTTTTCTGATGTACAAGTTTCTCGTAGAGCCGGTCAAACTGCATTAGGTCAATTTTCTGTCCATTGCATATTGACGTTTCTAATAGGTTTCCATTTTTGTCGATGGGACATGGCTTTGACCCATCATCGCCCACCGCAGTCCTCAGCCTCCTCTGGACATCACAGGTCGGCGATGGCGGCCCCGAAGTTGCGATACAATAATGAAACTCACGTCTGCACACAGACAATAGCACGTTGCACGCAGAAGAAAGGTTTTGTGGATGATGCAAAACGCCTATCGCAACGAGACAGGGACCACCCTCCATACGTTGCCGGCTTCCAACAGATGCCAATTCTATAATAATCTCTCTACTCTTGCCTCATTGCGACATAAGGTTCTTTCAGCCGGCCACTCTAAATGAAGAAATTCTGTCCTCTCGATTTCAAAATAAAAGATAAAAGCAAAACATACGAAAAACATAATCCTCGATTCCTACATCGTAACGACAGTGGAGGTCTTTCTCAGGCCATTTCAACTATCTATATCATCGAAGGCTTGCGGCTGTTCTCGAGGCGTCTCGTCATTGGATTTCGGTCCCTTGAATCTGGAGGACTCCGATCCGATTCCCGTGGGTGGCAGGAAACGGTTCCTTTGGTCACTACTGAGAAAACGAACCGCATTGCCGTCAGAAAATTCCTCAAAAATTGTAGAACCAGGTCGTTGGTCGGGAGATGAAGTCGAGTTCATTATGGCAAAAATAACTGTTAGTACCCAATCGAAGGTCGAGATTCCTTGTGTTGTTTGTCTGTAGACAAGCAACGACTCTACTCAACAGTCCGTCGTCTGCAAATGCTCGAGTTACTTTCCATCCAAACGTCTCTTTTCCTAGTGATCTCGTCGTACAACTCGAGTCAAACTAGCAGATGGCATGTATATTTCGTGACGGCCTGATAGATTCATGTTTAAGCAAAAGCATGGCTTCTTTGGACCGGCGTATGTGATAGGAATAGTACAAAATCAAAGCGCAAGAATGCGAAATCTGCAGTTTATCCCTCTAAATGATAATGAACACCTGCTAAAACTTGGCTCGGGCTCTCTTCCCCTCACGAAGGAGAGAAGTTCAAATCTCAGAGGCGTTATTAGAGATTCTTACCTAGAGTACTATGGTGGTGGAGTACTGTGATGGTGGGTCCTGCCGTCGCTCTCTCAAGATTTGCTTGCCGGCTATTGGCTTATGAGTTCCCCGAGTTACAAAAAAAAAAAAAAAAAAAAAAACTTGCTAAAACACGGGAACACTTAAAGTGCTAAAGTTACGAAAAATATATTGACTTTTTGTGAAAATGGGACACTCGAGTGTTAAGTCCAATGAACTCTATCGAAATCTTACGTGGCAATTTTTTTTATTAATATCAATTGCCTATGTGGCATGTCAAAGAGCTGAGTCAGCAAAGAAAATGTAAAATGACGTCGTTTTGCCTCTTTTTTGAATTTTAATATAAATATTAATTAAATTCTTCATCTTTTCAATAATTTAATTTAATTTAATTAATATTTATATTAAAATTCCAAAAAGAGGCAAAACAATGTCATTTTATTTATTTATTTATTTATCTAGCCACATTAGCATACAAAATGACATCGTTTTGCATTTGTTTTGTCGGAAAAATATCATGTTAGCATTGTAGGCGGATTTTCTCGCCATTGACATTTAATCGATTCATTTTATTCCGATTTTGGTATTTAAGTGTACCTACTTTTAGTACTTCCGCCCGTGCAAAGTTTTAACACTCCGGAGGTTCGGGTGTTGATAATGTACAGTAGCGGCCACAGCTCACTTAATACGTCCTTTGCAAACCATATGGAGAATTGTGGATCTCAAGGTTCACATGCATCATGGAGGTACCATACCAGTAGCGTTTCGAATCGAATCCGTCCTAACTTGTCCGAGGAGAGAATCCGCCAACAGCCAAATAGCGGGCGTGCGCCGATTTCACCACATTCACAGCACAACAGTCATTCCAGCTGTTATTAAAAAAGGAAAAGGAGTGCCTTCCACAGGACCAGCAAATCCAAGCTGTTTCTGAATTGAAAACATCAGCCGCTCAGGAGATACAGATTTAAACAAAGTGTTGCGTTGTGTTCATCAGCAAGTTGTAAGCATCGCCGGAAAGGAAAACTCAGAATTTTTATTTAGGATGTGGCAGACAAAAAGACTCTTTCGAGGACTGCGACGAGGAAAAGCCAAACAACATTGTTATCTACAAAACTTTCAGCAAGTTGTAGAGCCTATAACAAAGAAGTGGTTGCTTTGCAATCTCCATGCCAACCGTGGTGAGCAACTGCTTTGCTCCTTTGAAGGCCTTACCAGACATGTAATGACAAGAAAAGCAGGCAATCCTTCAACGCTCCTCCATCCATTGTTCTTTCGCCTGAAGCCCGAATCACGCCTCATCCACCACTGATGGCCCTTGGCAATCTTCTCCCTGGCCTTCTGATTCTGCTGGACTATTTGGCGACAACGGCTTTGGCCTACCAAGTGTCCATCAAAGAGACTGAAATGTATCCTTTCAACTGCTCTGACCAGATCAAAACCTGCAATGCCTTCCTGTACCATTACGACGTCGGCCTCCAGGAGGATCAGATTGCCGCCTACTACTCGGTGAACCCCTCCCAGATCAAACCCATCAAGCACGGGAACCGACGAGACTACCTCATCAGCGTGCCCTGCTCTTGCCAGAGTGCTGGGAACACCACCGCCTACTTCCACAACACGTCCTACAAGGTCGAACAAGGCGACATCTTCGTCAACGTCTCGGCGCGGGTCTACAGCGGGCAAGCTTGGAGTGTTGGAGATGAAGCAAAGAATTTCATCCCGAATGCCTCGGTCCCCATGTATCTTCCATGCGGGTGTGTGAAGAAAGACTCTCAGACCGTGGTGACGTACACGGTTCAGCAGGACGACACGCTGACTGATATCGCCAACCTGTTATCTGCTGAACTGAGCAGCATCCAGAGCATGAACCCGAACCTAATACAGAACTCTGACTCCATAGGCCTGGGTTGGGTATTGTTTGTGCCTATGGAGAATAACGGAATCCCATTGCCTAAGAAAGGTCCATCACTCTAACTTCTCTTCACGGCATGGTGATTCCATGATTCGGCGAGCTCAGAATTATGGATGAACTTCGATGAGCTCAGTGAATTATGGATGAACTGTGGCTAGTTCCTTCTTTCTCAGCCACATCTCGCTTGTCTCGTCTGCTTTCTTTGTGTTTTGAACTTGCGTTGTCGTCGAGAAACCTCGACACACTTTCTTTTCTTTCTTAATAAAAGATACAGATGTCTAAATTGCTTACATAGTTTAAAGTTCCTTCATATCTTGTTCACCTTACTGATTGATTTCTCCTAATTCCGACTGATTAGCCCTGATCATCTTAACTTCATGTCCATTAGATAGATTTTGGCTGATATCACTACATTTTGCATAGAAGGACAAGAATTCGACAAGTTCATTCGTGCAGGAAGTGGAACATTAAGAAATTAGTTTCATACGATATTGATGACAATCCTTTCTCTATCCAATAATAGGGATAAAGCACAAGTGGACCATAGTTGTTGGCACATTATCGGCTGTCTTGCTGATTTTGGTGCTAGCATTGATCTTCATTCTTGGAAGAAAACTGTCATGCCAAGACGGTGACGAAGACCCAAAAGCTGTATCCAAAACCCTGAGCGCTAACAAGGCCCATTCCTTCCATAACCAGTATCTGCATAAGGAAAACAAGGAAGGTTAGATATGAAAATTATGGTGAGTTTTGATTAACCTATTCTTCTTTCCACTTACCGAAGTTGGTCATACTGAATTTCCATGTACAGACATCCCGATTTTTGAATCAGAAAGGCCTCTGATATACAGCCTTGAGGACATTGAGATCGCTACTAGTAACTTCGATGAGACGAAGAAGATTGGGGAGGGTGGATACGGGAGCGTGTACTTTGGAGTTTTAGGTGAACAGGTACCCAGTCTATTTCCCCTCCCTCCCCCTCTTATTGTGCCATTCGGAAGATTCTTTCTTCAAACTATTTTCTCGAATCTGTTGGTTTGGCAATAATTCAGGAGGTGGCCATAAAGAAGATGAGATCTAGCAAGTCCAAGGAGTTCTTCGCTGAGCTCAAAGTCTTGTGCAAGATCCACCACATCAATGTGGTAAGAAAACGTCTGAAACTTTAATCGTACTCCAAGAGTATGCGTGAACCTGCCAGGAGAATGACCCTCCAGTGTTTTGCTTTTTAGGTGGAGCTGCTAGGATATGCCAGTGGAGAAGACCACCTCTACTTGGTTTATGAATATGTTCAGAATGGGGCGCTTAGTGATCACCTGCACGATCCTTTGCTTAGAGGTACGGAAATTCAGTTCGTTCTGTCTTTGAGCTTGACAATTGCTATTTGTTGTCTTTTGTAGAATTTGATATATGCAGAGATATCATCTGAGGAAGTTTGGTAGTCTACCTTCACTATATCCATTCTTCTTTACATCGTATAATTTCATGTCTACTGCATCTTCTGAGAAATCTCCAGGGTCAGGTATATCGTGTCAACTTGGTGCTGTAGCTCGCCCAACTACATGTCAGGCAGAGTTGCACCTTATGGCTGCACTTCATTTGAGGAATTTGATTATTGTCTATGAAATGGAGATCAAAACTACAGATTGAGAAACTAAACTCTACAGAGAAAAGGCAATGGATCAATTGTGGCATGCATAAGACCTAGCTAATTCCGAAAATCTTGCACTCAATTGTAGTACGGCAAAATAAGAAACTTCAACAGAAGAATCTGAAAGCAAAATTGTTACTATAAAAAAACCCGAGTTTATAGCGACATCCTCAACAAGTTCATTCCTAAACCAGGTAGGCAGCCCCTGTCTTGGACAGCAAGAACACAAATAGCATTGGATGCCGCAAAAGGTCTCGAGTACATCCATGACCACACAAAGGATCGTTATGTGCACCGTGACATAAAGACGAGCAATATTCTGCTTGATGAGGGGCTCCGAGCGAAGGTACTGTTCAATTTCTAGCTTCACACATCCATCATCCCAATAAACATACAGAGACCGCATTTCTTTGTACCCAATATCGTCAACTGCAATCGCAAGTATTGTCACTTCCTTTCATCATCTTGTATGCTAGCTTAAACTTCAGAACCATGAGCATAATGTTTTGAATTGACTTCTTTTACTTCTCAAATGTATTCTTTTTCGTAAATTGAGCAAAGACCAGAAGATGCCAACTTTCTGCTCATGGGGCAGGAAATTTTGAAAAGAAGCTTGACAACGGATGTGCATGAATAGTGCAGTCCCACTAGGGCATTTTCGTTGCTGGTCCTGCTCTCGGACAACCAAAAAACCTACCTTGGGTGGTCTTAAAAAATATCAAAATGACTTACTTAATCCACTTCCCTGTACAATAAGCTACCATGTTGAACAGGTAGCAGATTTCGGGTTGGCAAAGTTTGTTGGTCGAAGCAATGAAGAGGATCTCATAGCTACACAACTTGTAGGAACGCCGGGCTACCTTCCTCCTGAGTAAGCTGCTCGATCTTCTCTTCACTATGTCAATATGAAATTTGCTTTCCTTCCCTTTTCTGCTCAGAGCAAGGTTTTTGTTTATTTGACTGAAATCCGCACATACCATCTCTGATCTTTTTTCTTTTTTCTTTTTTTGATTCAATATACCATCTCTGATCTTTTTTGCTTTCTTTACCTCAAAAAAAAAAAAAAAAAAAGATCTGTGAAGGAGCTGCAGGTGACTCCAAAGGCTGACGTCTTTGCATTTGGAGTGGTTCTAGCAGAGCTAATAACCGGCCAACGTGCACTTATCCGCGACAACCAAGAGCCCACCAAATTGAAATCCTTAATCACAGTTGTCAGTTCATCTATACTTCAATCTCTGATCAATCTTCCATAAGTGAATGGGACAATAAAAACATTAAAGTTAATTTAACCGAAAAAAAAAAAAAAAAATCGATTTCCCGCCAACCTGAATGAGGTTTAATTTAGGTTTATTAAGATATAAGTTAACCGAGATGGCTCCCAACTTCACTCAACTAAAACCGCATGAAGTTTGTTGTAAGTGCCTGGAATTTTGAAGTTAAATGTGGAGTCAAGCTTCAAGAGAACTAAGTGTTGCTTCCTTAACATGACAGATGAATAAAATTTTCCGACACAAAGATCCAGAAGCAGCACTAGAAGCTGTGGTGGATGGAACTCTTCGAGGTAGCTATCCAATGGAGGACATGTACAAGGTTCGCGTCCCGATCCAAATCGATCTCATCCGTTACTCTATTCACATCACACGCTATCTATGTCGATGATTGAGGATCTGTCTGCATTATGTAGATGGCAGAAATTGCAGAATGGTGTCTGAGCGAGGATGCCGTGGACAGACCGGAAATGCGGGAGATCGTAGTGACACTGTCTCGAATCTTGATGTCCTCAACAGAGTGGGAAGCATCTTTGGGAGGAAATGGCCAGGTTTTTAGCGGCATTTTCAACGGAAGATAACATCTAACTACTTCAGCCTTCTGTCACCTTCCCCTTTCTTGGACATGGTGTGATTCTGATTCATGGCACTCAAAATCTACCAAGTGTGACATGGAAATAGATTTCCCTAAGAATTCAGTACATTTTGAAATCTGAAACCGGAAGTAAGCAACAGTACCGCATTATATTTTTTCTGTGAAATGTCTTTCAACAATTTATTCAACAAATGAGGTGCAGACACTGGACTGCTAAAACTTGGCATGGGGCATACTTAATTGCCGAAAGTTTGGAAATGTACACTTAAATATTAAAATTGGAGCAAAATGAATCATTAAGTGTCAAAGACGAGAGATTCTAGCAAAAATACCGACCTTGTGTTTTTTTCAACAAGACAAGTGCAAATGACGCAAAAAATGTACGATGTGTTTTGCACGCCGACATGGCTAGACAAGTCGAAACGATGCCGTTTTGTACTGGTGACATGGCTAGTAAGTTGAAAACAATGTCATTTTGTCTCGAATTTGAATTTAAAATAAATATTAATTAAATTAAATTTAAGACTAAGTTATTTATAAAAATAAAAAAGGAGATTGCATAACGATGAGGGTTGTGCAAGCCCTTGCTATTGCCTCCCTACTGTCGTCGGGAAGGGCTGGCAATAGTGGAAGGAGGGTTGGTCGGGGTGGTTGAGGGTCGCGATCCTCCCTCAAATTCGGCCAAGGGCTGCCGCCTTGCTAGGGTGACCCCCAACTAGCAACAGCCCTTAGCCCAACCGGGCAAGGGCTCGGTTGGGCTAAGGGCTGATGACCCTTGCTTGGATTTGGGGTTGGGCCGTGACCCTCTTCTGGATTTGGACAAGTGCTTGTAAGCTCTTGTTGCTAGTCGACCAGGATCACTGGCCCCCTAGTTAGGGCCCGGCAACCCCGACTGACCCTCCCCCTAGGATATAGTGGTGAGCGCTTGCATAGCCATTCTGCAATCTTTTTATTATTATTAAAATTAGTTTTAAATTTAATTTAATTTATATTTATATTAAAATTCAAATAAGAGGCAAAATAATATCGTTTTGGTTCTTCTTTCTTGACTCAACTCTCTGGCGAGCCATGTAGGCAACTTATATTATTAAAAATAAGTCACGGAGGATTTCCGGTACCCTTCACCGGAGTTGGCGTTTTAATTTAATTTATATTTATATTAAAATTCAAATGTACATTTCGAAACTTTTGTCGTCCTCGTGCCAAGTTTTGGCATTTGCACTGTATTTATGCCTTCAACAAACTAAATGAAGCGAAGTTAGATTCATGCTTATGCATTGTGCAGACTCATCCTCCTTGATACAGGTAGTTACGTATGCACAAATGGTGAGGCCGGAACTAACTTCCACTAGGCAACATCAAATTCTGCATAAGTTTTGTCCACCACAGTATTCGTATACTGAGTGTACGAGGTTTCTTCCGGTAGCCCTTACCAAGGAAGCTCTTCCATGAGCTAAGTACATGGACTGGACACAGGCATAACGATGCAATCGTGCGAGGCTTTTGTTAGTGCCACCATCATCGATGTCTGTGGTACACTTGATCCATGGCTGTCTGAGTTTAGACCGGGAGAACTGTTATGAAAACAGAGAGGACGCAAAGTGGAAACATGCACAATTTCATCAAAGTAATGAATAGTGAACGAACGAATGGAAGCAAACTTAAGCGGTATGGTTCATAGTTCATACAATACAAACTACTCCACAGGGAGAGACAGCATGGATTCCTTTAGAAATCTGCAGATAAACATCACGCAGTCTCACTCAAGCCATGCCTCAGTTATACCCAGTCTCGCCGTGTTTAGGGCGCTGTCACTCCCTGTGTTATGACAGCTAACACACGAAACCAAGACCCAAACGCTCAAATATACTGGGAAACTGCTCATAGAAACCCTACCTCGCCGTGTTTAGGGCGCTGTCACTCCGTGTTATGACAGCTAACACACGAAACCAAGACCCAAACGCTCAAATATACTGGGAAACTGCTCATAGAAACCCTACCGAGCCCCCCCCCCCCAAAAGACATCCGGTCCGAGTAGACTAGACATTCGACCTTGAGGCAGGTTGGTTCGGGCATAGCTAGAGACTCGTGAAGAAATTGATTAGAGAGACTGCAAGGAAAGAAAGAAAAATATTATCTAGAGAAGATATACAATAGTAGATAAGACACGAAGTAAGAATCGTTACGCTTTTAATGGTCTAGTTTTAAGTTGATTAGAACCTGCATCAAATTTGTGGTCATGTTGCCCGCAATTTAAAATCTGAATATCTCATACATATGCAGTTCATGTGTCGTGAAAAGCTGCAAAATTGTTGCTTATGGACTAACCAGTGTTGCCAATGATTAAATCCATATTTGCAGTGTATACCTTGGCCTTAACTCTTGAAAAATGATATCCTCAAGTTCAATTGGAAATAATTGACTTGTATTAACGAACTGAAAGTTTTTGAAGGCGGATTACATGGATCTGAAGATAAAGTATTAGCCTAAACCACCAGATGGATGATAGAGTAGGCCATTCAAACTATCACCTCGGGGTTACATGATTAGAAACTAGAGGCTGCAACAAAATTTTCTGTCTATATCAACTTGAGTTTGTCACCTGTTCCCATTATTTATTTAACTATAGTACCCACTATAGATCTAATTTATATGTGATGCCCATTCCCGTTGCTGATTCCAATTTTGATGGTGGATAGCCTCTCCAGGAAGATGTTGAATACTTCTTCCCTGCCCAGCAAGCTAAGCCTGACATACGCTGGATCTGCCCCAAAGCGGCTCCCACTCCTTGCCAATATCTTGTGTGCTTTCAGCAAGCTTTCACAGTCCTTCACTTTGTCGTTGCATTTCAGCCACGCAAATGCTGCACAGAATACCAGAAAATGAGGAAGCCTAACAAGGAACCTCGCTTCGTTCACTCTTTTCTTTTAGCCATTAAATAGCAGAGTTGTCTAACAAATTAAGTCCATACCTGACTTATGAGATTTCTTGTTCTAACAATGACAGAGTATGCATGCGTGCATAAGATTTGTGCCTCTATTTCTCAATGTTGTCGAACTGAGAAAACATTTTTCGGAGGAGAACAATCGTTCTCTAATTGCTGCTTCACAATGTAGCACAGAAAAGAATTCCGAGGCTCAATCTGACAATGCTAGTATTGTTTTCAACTTCCGGAGTAACTACCGAAATGATTAACACGCAACTTACTATTTAAATTCTGACTAATTGCGAATGGGTATGGAGGGTGGATGTTAGTGACTACCTGGATGAGTCTCAAAAAACTCGTCTGAGAAGCGGCAGTAATTTTTGGGGTACTTGGGAAGGCTGAAGCTCTCACTGCGCTTGACGGCTTCGTGCAGCTTTTCCCACCTCTCGGTCATGAGGCGCCTTGCGTGATTAAAGAAGTTCTCTGACTTAGTGTTGGTGCCCAATGTTTGGCAGTCGTCACATATTGTCCCTAATATCTTGGCAGCTCGAAGTTGGGAGTCCTTGGACACGCCGATCGAGATCACTTCCACAAACTTGGTCATCTTTGCAGCCACTTCTTTGTCCTTGACAATAGCCCAACTTTTGAAGGAGCAAAACGACACGACCGATCACAAAAGAGAGAAAAAATCAGCGAAAGATCAATCCAGGTTTCCATGGACTTGACAAAAGCCGGTCAAAGCTGTATTTCTCGAAAGACTGTCATGGTAGGCCTAGATGATATTGACTTTTCACAAAATTCTCTGGTTTAGCAACACCTGGAGATTCAAAATTCTCATTACAACCTCCAATTTATCAGCTAGTGTCGCAGGGGAGGCCAGGCTTACCCAATTCGAGAACCGGCATGGCCGCTGCACTTTGAGAAGGTGAACAGCATGATGTCATAGTCAGCTTGATGAGTAATCGGTGTGAAGTGCGGCCAATAATAGGCCAGGTCGTACACGACCTTCCCGTTTGGGCGGTTCACAACAGGCTCGCGGATCGAGCCATCAGGGTTGTTCGGCGTAGTGACAATCTCGATGAAAGGCTCGTCCTTGTTGAATTTGTGCGCGTCTCCCTCCCATTTGTAGAGTTTGGATTGAAGGAGCTCTACAACCTCTTGATAGCACTGCAACAAGGACAAAGATTTAAAACCTCAAAGTCGAGTGTATCTATATGTGTATTGAAGTTGTTGGTCATTTTCATACATTTTTTGTATGATGGTGCACCGTCGTGATTTTGTACCCAATTTAATGCTACTGCTGTTAGATCATTGAAGGGGTTAAGATGGTAAGACATAAAGCAAAACCGAGTGCCCCAATATAGAGTGCACACTCCTACCTACTGAGCCAACCCTTGTGTTAGCTTATGATGAAATGTAAATAGAGTGCAGATCGACGATTAATGTTACGCACCAGGACATGCATGCACCTGAATACAGACGGAGGACAAGAACATATTAAATTATAAGCAAAAAGAAAGTGCCCAATATTAATTCCAGCAATGTGAAGAATTCTCTCTTCCCTCAAAATCTGAGACTCTGAAAGGACTCTTCTCGGCATTGGAAATGCAGAGGCCATCATTGAAAGACTGAGAGTTCATTGATTTGGGTCCGATCTTGACTTCATATTCTATCCTATCAGATCACGAAACGTCGACAAAGGAAAAAGAAAATCCTTCTGCTCTTAAAATACTCTCGTCCTTTTTTTCTTGATTGATTAAAAGCGTGACTCCAGACTGCATCAATAAGCTAACCAGGCCACTCTTTCCTGTCTGGTTTCATGGGTTATCATGGGGGACCAAACTCCACGTGACCATGTTACCGCACCACCATGAATGGGCTTGCCTAGATTATGGCGTGTGCATGCATGTTTGTTCCTCTTAGAAACATCGTTGGTACTGGTTTTGAGGAAAACATGTCTGTCCCCCTTGTCTAGCATATGCGTTGTTTCTTGCCCCTCCTGTCCAGGCAATTAATTTTTGAGATCTGGGTCTTCCCTGGCTCAGTCAAAGTCAAACAACTATCGAAGGTACAAAAGAAAAAAAAAACCTATAATTCAAAGCGAAACACTGATCCTGCTCAACATAGTGGCATCCCTTTCAATGACTCTTGCACCAATGCAAACATATCACATCATACCATAGTTTCAAAGTCAGGATTGCTCACCAGCGTTCCATGTTCACGGCCACTAACTTCTCTGTAGGTGGTGACACGGCCGAGGTTGGTCACTTACCTAGGCTTCATTGGACGGATGCCAAAACAAAACTACCGAGACAAACGTCGAACGAAGGGAGAAAGGGGAGATAAAAAAAACCACCCTCCAAAGCAACAATGGCAAAGAGAGAGCCACTTGACGTGTCAGCGTCAGTTGGATACACATTTAATCTAACTACAGCCGCAGCGGCAGCACAAAGGTCACACCACTGATGGAGAATCTGCTGGTCTTTTTCAATTAGGACAATCATGGGCCTTTCGAAAAGATCGATCTTTTCTCATTTTGCATTTTACTTCCCACCTATGCTGCTCCTGTGCCCACCATCGCCACTCACTTTTGATCCTCCCTCTCCCCCCCGCTTTCTCCTTAATTTCTAATTATTAACTGAGATCTCCGCCATTGATGATGTGGATCTTCCCCTTTTCTGCTGCATACAGCCTATAAAGCGTCGGGCGACCCCAAAAATTTGTAAAGACAGAAGGAAAGGGAAGAGAGAGAGAGAAAAACCAGAGAGAAAAGAAAAGGAAAAGCAACAGCATTCGAGGGCAACGGGACCGCACTCAGTTCAAAGTGTCGGGCAGTTGGCCGAAGCTGACAGGCGTGGCGGCGAGTCCTCCGGCGAACCTCAGACCGGCCCACGAGCCGACTGAACCATGCAACCGACACGCTGCGTTGCGCCACTACTCGCAGTAGCCCGTGCTGACACATCCCACGTTCAGTTGACTTTTTCGAAAAATAAAAGGGAATAAAAACCCGGAAGACAAAAAAAAAAAAAAAAAATGAATTTGGAGGAAATACGAAATTGGGTCTTCATCTTTTTCGCCAAATGAAGGCAAGATGGCCGGGGGGGGGTAGGAAACTGAATGAAGAAGTTCTAAAGTGGCCAAAGAAAGAGAAGAAAAGAAGAAGTGAAGGGCAGAAAAGGAGGAAAAAGAGAAAAATCGTGTTCAATGTCAATTTTGTGATGTATAAAAAGAAAATGAAAATAAATTGAAAGTGCGGGCGGCGGCTATGCGGCGGCTAATTAAAAAATCATGTGAAAATCGATGTAGAAATCAAATTTTGGGTGGCGCGGTTAAATCTTGACCTTTTAAGATTCGACGGCGCATGAATGATTTACTATACTTGGCAACATTGATGAGACCGGCGACCGTTGTCAGGGGGGAGCCGGGGAAGCCGGAACCGTGATGCGACGCACCCGTGTTGATACGGCATAGATGAGCTCGTCCAGGGGACGGCGGGGGGGGACTTACCGAGTAGTAGGGCGCGGCACACACCACGCTGGTGGGCTCGGGCTGGTCCCGTGGGCAGAGGGCATAGAGGGCCGCGTTAACGAGCTGCGTCGAGCCGGTCCCGACCACGATGTAGCAGCCGTCCTCGGCCTCCGCGGCAGCGTTCCCGACCAGCCCGTGGATCCTCCGGATGGATTTCTCGAGCTCCGGCAGCAGGAACCAGCACGTGCCCTTCGGGTTGCTGAGGTAGCTCATCGCATCGCTCCCGGAGATCGTCAGGGAGCACCTGTCTCCCATCGCTCTCCAGTAAGCCTCGTACATTGTCGGATCGCCCCTATCGCGAAAAAAATAACAAATAACTTTTAAAAAGAAAAAAGAAGAGAGATTCAAAATTGGCAAAAAAAACTTAAATTTCCGGAACGGATCGTCGCCCCTGAATCTAAATAGATTTGTTCTTTCTCCCCGTCGCTGTCAGTTCTAGTTCGACTCGGGTGCAGTCTAGTGTCGAAGCGGCGCGAGCTTAATGCGGGACGCGGGGAAGGTCCGGGGCCGTAATCCGACGACGAGGACGACGTGCTCAGGATCGAGGGACGACTTACTGGTCGAGGTTGATCACGGAGGAGGTGTCCGGCGAGGGGGCGGACCGGGCGGTTCCATTGGAGGCGGCGGGGCGTCTGCTGGGCAGGGTGGTGTTCTCTGTTCCGCACATTTCGGGGGAGCCGCTCTCTCTTTCTGTGTCGCCTGGAGTCGAAACGAAAGAGAAGGGGCTGTGTGTCCGGAATCTCGGCGACGGTTCTTGCCGCCTGCGGGGTGCATGCGGCGGTATATATAGGCGACAGGGACGGGGGGGAGGAGGAGGGAGAGAAGAAAGAGGAGGAAGGGCAATGAAAATGGTAAGGTTTGCTTAATGTTGTTCAGAGTCACTGTGAAATTTTGTGAGTTTTATTAGCCAGCCTCTTTACCTGCTTTCCTGGAATGGAGGGATGACTCCCAAAAATGAGTGAAGAAAAGAAGGAAAATCCGGGAAAATTTTAATTGCCTCTTTTTGAGATTTAAAAGCTCTCTCTCTCTCGAAAAGATAGAAAATCCGGAAAAATTGATTAAAGTGCCTCTTTTGAAGGGTTAACAACTCTCTCTCTCTCTCTCTCTCTCTCTCTCTCTCTCTCTCTCTCCTTTTCATTTGGGTCTATCCAAAGCCATTAATAGGGTGAATCGTTAGGGGTCCAAATAGGAAATTCCACTGATTTCTTGGCTTTTTCTTTGGTGGCCCTTTTAAGAATATTGGTTGGACAACTCAAAAAAGGACAAAGTTGGTGTTGTTTCCATATTTTAAATAACTTTAAGACTCGCCCTAAAATTTGAATGGTCCAAAATAGCCCTCGTTGGGGCGTTGGAATTAATGCAAAAGAAAATATATTTGTTTACCCAACCGAGATTTGAGTATTTAAATGGATTTAGTGATCGCCATTGTAATTTGAAAATATACTAATACAAGTATATTTATTTACATTGTCTCTTTAAAGTTCAATCTCTAGTAACTTCTTGTAATTTACAACTCCTTATCTCCTATTTTTCTCAGGGGAATTCTTTGGTTAAAGTTGCGAACTCTCCACGAGTATAATTATATATAAAATATGTTAATTTTACAAATATTACTAACAACATTCAAACTCCTTACAACAAAATCCTTTATATAAAATTATGCCTGGGCACATTAGCAAGTAGACGAGAAGAAATTAAATTTGTATAAAGATGAATGGAAAACGGCATCAGGTGGTGTAATAAAACATCATTTTTTTGCTTAATACAAACGTTTTTTTTTTTTTTTTTTAATGACAATGTGCCGCTGAAGCATTTTCAATAAGCAATAACTTTCATATAATGTGTCATTTGTCAATTTGATGAATCAGTTCTCTTGAAGTTATTTTCGGCCACTCAATAAGTTAAGCAATGTCATAGCCATTTAGAGCGTGAAAACAATGTAAGATAAGAAAATAAAAAGGACGAAAGGATTAGGTGGAATTAACTATTCAGCATATAATGTGTTCTTTCATTCTATCGATACTTCAGCGGATAAGATACTAAGAAAAGAAGAACAGGAAATTAAACCAAACTGCAAAACAAAGTTGTTTCGATTCCAATTTTAGCTTTACAATTGAAAGATGTAGTTTGATTTCGATTGGAAATTGCATCAAATTGAGACTACATGGATAAGTGAGGACATTAACGTAATGATTTTCATTTTTCCTGCATGCGAATTTGTTATATGGTAAGCAGATAAGCGAGCACGAGCGGGACATTCTTACCCATCCAAAAGTATGCGCACACCATCGATAGGCTAGACAAACAACATTATTGAAAGAAGATGAACTATCGTTAAGAAGACTAGAGAGATATGGAAATTTGTATATTCAGTCTGTATTTTGATGTACAATTCTTCTGTAATTATAGTCAGATATGAAATAATAAAAGGCAAAGAAATATTTGTGTAATCACAATAAATCAGAATCTAATCTCAATCTAAAATTCCTAACTAATTTATGTACAATTAAAGTCAATTAAGATTCCGAGCATATCTCCTAGGATCGGGTTTGATGCATATCTTTCAACACTCCCCCTCAAGCTGGTGGCTGGTAGATATCCAAAACGCCTAGCTTGCTCAACAGATATGCATGCTGTCTTTGACATAGGGGCTTAGTGAAGATATCGGCCGGTTGCTCTGCCATTCCAATTCCTCTAGTCTCAATTATCCCTTCTTGAATCTTTTCTCTAGTAAAATGACAATCCACTTCTATATGATTCGTTATTTCATATACTATGGGATTTGATGCAAGTTTGAGTGCCGCATCGTTGTCACAGAACAACCTAGTCGGACCCTTCAAATTTATCCCAAGATCCCCAAGTAGTCCCCGTATCCATATGATCTCACAGGTAGTTTTTGCCATGGCTCGATATTCTACTTTGGCTGAAGACAATGATACGGTTGCCTGCTTCTTGGTTTTCCATGAAAGAAGAGAATCTCCAAGTTTAATGCAAAAACCTGTAATGGATCGTCGACTCATAGGACAAGTCGCATAATATGCATCACAGTATGCCGGCATTTCCATATTGCATTCTCTGGATAAAAGAATCCCTAGTCCTGAGCACTTCTCCAAGTATTTCAAGACCTTTAAGGCAGCATTCAAGTGAGACAACTTTGGACTGTGCATGAACTGGTTGAGAGTCTACACTACATATGATATGTCGGGTCTGGTCATAGTTAAGTATATGAGCTTCCCAACAAGCTTCTGATAACCTGAAGGATCATTGAGAAATGGATCATGATTCTCAAATGTCCCAGCATCATAATCCTTGGCGGTCAATTTTGTATTTTGCTCAATTGGAATGATCGATGGTTTGCATCCCGACAGACCTGCCTCTAATATAATCTCCAGCACAAACTTCTGTTGACTAAGGGAAATCCCGCAATTAGATCGAGCAATCTCGATCCCAAGGAAGTATTTGGGTGCTCCCAAGTCTTTAATGTGAAATGTAAAGTGCAAATACTTCTTGAATCTCTCTATTGCAGTTCTATCATTTCCCATGATGAGGATATCATCAACATATATCATCAGATAAATAGATGACGTACCTTGAGTCCATGTGAACAAGGCGTAATCATATCTAGACTACTTGAAACCTACAGAAATGAGAGCATCGGCAAATTTGGCATACCATTGCCTGGAAGCTTGCTTAAGACCATAGAGGGATTTACAAAGACGACATACTCTATTCTCCCCCTGTCTCCGTAATCCTTGAGGAATATCTATGTAGATTTCCTCATCTAAATCTCCATGCAGAAAAGTGTTATGTACATCCATTTGATGTAATGGCCAATCATTAATAGCTGCAATCAATAGGAAGGATCTTACGGTTACATCTTTGGCAACGGGAGAAAATATTTCATGGTAGTCAAAATCTTCCCGTTGAGTAAATCCTTTAGCCACCAACCGAGCTTTGTAATGCTCAACGGACCCATCAGCGCGGTATTTAATCTTGTAAACCCATTTGCATCCAATAGGTTTCCTATTTGGTGGTAGATTGACCAAATCCCAAGTCTTATTTGCAGTTAGTGCCTGCAATTCAGCTCCCATAGCTTCTTGCCATCTTGGATCTTTAGTTGCTTCTTCATAAGTAGATGGCTTGATGTCATCTGATATTCAACTCACACAGCATCTATGTTCCAGTGAAAGTCTATGAAATGAAACACCTGGTGAGTTGAGGATATTTCAAACATAATCTTTTGCCAAGCCGGCGGTCATTGGAAGACTCTTCCATCATTGCTAATTTCATTGGAAGACTCTTCCATCATTGAGGAATTTTCTTGAACGACATTTTCAGGAGAGATTGGAGTCATCATTGGAACAATTTGTTCTGGAGTTCCTGTCACAAAATATTCGGTATTTGAAGATTCTTCCATAGATAGTGACTTACTAGAAGTGTTTGGTGTCTCTCTTGAAGAATCCCCTTCCTTGAAAGGAAAAACATCTTCGTGAAAAATGACATCTTTGATGATGAAGAATTCCAATGTTGACTGATCTAGGGCACGATACCCCTTTTGTAAATTCGGATAACCCATAAAGATGCAACGTCGAGCTCGAGGGCCCATTTTGTCTCGAGGACCCAATACAGTAGCAAAGCACTGGCATCCAAATATCATTAAATGCCCCAATTCTGGTTTCTTCTTGAAAAGTAACTCAAATGGAGTTTTTCCATTGAGTACCCGAGTTGGCATACGGTTGATGAGATATGCTGCAGTAATGATGTATTCGCCCCAATAATTTTCTAGAATAGACGCCTGAAATTTTAATGCACGTGCAACTTCCAATAGGTGGCGATGCTTACGCACCACTACTCCATTATGTTGTGGAGTATAGATGCAAGAACTTTCATGGAGAATCCCATGAAATGATAGGAGAAAATTGCAATCATTGTTGAAGAACTCCTTCCCATTGTTTGTCCTAACTCGTTGAATAGTTCTTCCAAATTGGTTCTTAGATAGAGCAATGAAAGTTTTCAAATGTGAGAAAACTTGTCCTTTTGACCGCATCAGAAAAACCCAGGTGGCACGAGAATAATTGTCCACGATTGTCAAGAAATAGCGTGACCCATCATGATGTTGGGTATGATAAGGACCCCATACATCCATGTGAATTAAAGAAAAAATGTGCGTGGCACGATTTTTACTAAGAGCAAAAGGAATGCGTGATTGCTTTACAAGGGGACATATTTGACACTTAGAGTAAGGAAATGAAGCACTATGACCCAATCGTGAATGCAAAAGATAGTCTTTATCATTGGTAGTCGTGTTATACAATGATATTTTATTTGAAGGAAATGAGGACAAATCAAAATTACTTGGAAAATTCCTCCATAGAAACAACCCTTCATAAAAGATTATTCAAGCCCATCACTCTACCAGTCAAAAGGGCCCGAAAGAAGCAAGTGTCAGAATCAAACAAGACACGACAGGAATTTTCTTTGCAGACTTTGGATACTGAAATAAGATTGAATCGAAATTCTGGGAGGTAAAAGACATTTTGGAGTATGATTTGTGGGTTGAGTTTGACTGATCCAGTG
Organism: Eucalyptus grandis; assembly: GCF_016545825.1. Lineage (NCBI taxonomy): Eukaryota > Viridiplantae > Streptophyta > Magnoliopsida > Myrtales > Myrtaceae > Eucalyptus > Eucalyptus grandis. Next base: position 33,862,233 of record NC_052619.1, read on the forward strand.
ATTTTGACATGAGTAACGTTCCCATTTGGCAATTGGACAGTAATAAGAAATTCTAGGTTCTCATGTATATATGAAAATAATGCCCTTTCACAAACAATGTGATCACTTGCCCCATAATCAATTATCCAGGATTTTATGGAAACATTATTAATCAGGCAGCGAGAAATACTTGAGAAATTTCCTCATTTGCTTGAGGTGTCTAATTTCTATATTGCCTGCATCAGTTGTTGGTATTAGTCATTTGTTATAGACCGATTAGCATTAGGACCACCAACCTAATAAGCCGCAGAAATTTCCTTCCTTTTTCCCTTTTCTCCGGGTTTACCGTGCAGTTTCCAGCAATTTTCCACTATATGATGTGGCCTTCTGCAAAATTCACAATATAATTTACCCTTTCTTGGATTAAAATTTTTCGCAGATGCCGAAAAAATCCCTCCACCGTCAGATGCTGAGAAAAATCGACCACCGAGTCAATCGCTCCATCTCCACCGTTGGATCCAGTCGAGTAGATAGGTCCCTTTGGACCGTTCGATCGGCGTGATAGATCCGAGCCGTTCATTCATTCTCTTTTAAGGAGGCGAGAATCCTCGGGTGGTCGAAACCCTAGCCCTTTGTCTTGCGCCCCTTTTTCATGCGCTAGGGTTTTTGATCCCCAATTTTGTCGCTCGTTGCAACTGGCCAGAGCGAAGCTCTCTCCTCCTTTTGCCAAATTTGACGAAGCAAGCCTCTGGCTTTCTTCCTAGACGGCTAATTGAAAGATCTGTCCAAGGGGCGGCACCGATTCCATGGCCAATATCTGCAAGCGAAACGTCAGGTAAGAGTCGTTCAAGATTAATAAGAATCAAGTTGCCTTTTCCCTTTCTTTCATCAACCGGTACTGTGCGAGTGTCTCCTCTGGTCCCTCGAGCTTCTCTTCCGCGGCTTCGAGGTCGTTCCACAAGGACAAAAATTTGTTATAACAGGCTGAAATCGTCATGTTTCCCTGTTTTAATTCACTGAGTTCCCGCATTAAGGAGAAAATTCGTGCTCGATCTAGTTTGCCATACATTTGCTTGATATTCTCTCACATATTTTTTGAATCCTCTATCGGTGGCAGACCAGCCGCGACGTTTAGGGAGATGCAATTGCCGATCCATGCCCGGACGAGTTGGTTACATTTCCTCTAGTGTCGCCAATCGATCGTCGGTAGGAATCAAAACGGTTCCATCTAGGAACCCATCATTGTCTTTTGTCACCAATGCTCGTCGAAAATCTCAGGACCACCTGGAGTAGTTCTCTGACCCGGTTAATTGTAGGTTGATTAGTCGCAACTCTGGCCGTCGGCTTTTGAGACGTACAAGGGGTCACCGGGCTCCAGTCGACCGATGATAGCTCTGATTGGAAACGGCAAGAAGTCGGGTGCAAAATTCGGGTAGAGATTTGTCCCTGAACCCTGTTTGCCTGACCAGAATTGATAACCCGCTTTGAAAGTTCCCGGGTAGGGATTCATTCCCATGCCTGGTTCTCCTGACTCGCTCGTCCGCTCCAACCTGTCGATTGGGCTTGCCTTAGTCACGGTTGGTGGGCTCCCTTCGGGTTGGACGTGGCTTTGGTGGCCCATGTTACCAGGCAGTGATGAGTTTGGGCTTGGCCCAATGTACCATGGGTAAGGTACCCACTGGATAGGTTGACCCACAACGGGTTGCCCCAAATTATACTGAGCCTAAGTGGGCCGCCATTGCACAGGCTGGGCTTGAAGAGGTTGTTGAACTGTCGCAGGAAGACCTTGAATTTGAGCAAGCTATGGTGGAATCTCTGCAGTGGTTTAATTGTTGGCAGAGAGGCTGGCTTGCGAAGGCGAGGTGGCCATGGTTGGTAAGAAAAAAGCTGTCTTTTTCCTTGATAAAATAATCCTTGTTTTTCCAAATGGCAAATCTGTTTGCAGATCAGAGTTCCTCTGGGTTGGATAGTTAAGAGAGGAAGCGAAGCAGGATCAGCTTGATACCATGAAAGAAGATGAACTATCGTGAAGAAGACTAGAGAGATCTGGAAATTTGTATATTTAGTCTATATTATGATGTACAATTCTTTGTAATTATAGTACAGAGATGAAATAATAAAAGGCAAAGAAATATTTGTGTAATCACAATAAATCAGAATCTAATCTCAATCTAAAATTCCTAACTAATTTATGTACAATTAAAATCAATTGAGATTCCGAGCATATCTCCTAGGATCAGGTTTGATGCATATCTTCTAACAATTATGAAACTAAAATCCATTTATTAAGTGAGTTTTTCCGGATATTTGTAGAAAACGTTTGTAGAAAGCGCCTTGCCATCCTTGCCATGCTTCCGGTCCGTAATTCAATAACATGTAGCGTATCTTAACTTTGTAAAGAGAAAGGAAATTTTTTAATACTTAGCATGCAATCAATGGGGATGAAGCTCGACATTTTTAGTATGAAAGTGAAGAATTCACTTATTTGAAGTTATCCACATTACTAAATATGCATAATCTATAACAATGGAGTTCATGATTTACACATCAAGAACTTCGAGTAATTGAGGCTCAAACCGGTTCCTACTCTATTGAAAATAAATTGTTGGAAAATTTCACTTCTTTCATTTCACTTTAATGACAACCTCAAACTTGGACGCCCGCCCATGGTCACCTTGACTAATGACGATTTTAACCAACTCTCTGAATGGCGCATGTTACTGTTCATAAGGAGCGAATCAAGAGTTGTCGTTAATAAAATTATGTCATAACAATTTTGCATCTTGCAAAGCTTTTTTTATGTAACTCTTAGCATGTAATGATTTGGGATGGAGCTCGACATTTTTAGTATGAAAATGAAGAATTCACTAATTTGGACTTATCTACATTACTAATGAAAGATAACCCATAACAATCGAGTTCATGATCTACATATCAAGAGCTCCTAGGTGATTGAAGCTCAAACTGAATCCTGCCCTATTGGAAATACACTGATAGAAAAATTCACTTTAATGACAACTTGAAACTTGGATGCCCGACCATGTATCACCTTGATTTATGACCGTTTATACGACCTCTCTGAATGGCATGTGTTACCGTTCACAAGGAGCGAACCGAGAGTTGTCGTTACAGGATATAAATATATTGCATCAATTTTGCTTCTTGCAAAGCTTTTTTTGTCAATCTCTTAGGTGAAAAGTGGTACTTTAATAAAATAAAATAAAAATCCGAAAATCTAGGTCTAGTCCAATTGTGTCTCGAATTTTTTTTATTCAAAAATAACCTCAATTTTGAGTTCAGTCCCAAATCTATATATACAATACTTAAGTTAGGGCTTTTTTAAAGAATAAGGTCTATCATCCGGACATAATATAAATTGCATATTTCTATTGTAGCTTCATCTCTCTCTCTCTCTCTCTCTCTCTCTCTCTCTCTCTCACTATGTATACTATACTTAAGTTGTGTGTCTAGATGGATCTTTAAATTTTGGGTTAATACTATGAAAAACCTCAAACCGGGACATTTATAAATACTTTATCTCAAATTAATTTTTACTAAAAACCCTAAACTAATATATTTGTGATAAATTTACCTCATATTAATATGGATTTCCACATGAACTTGCCATATCAATTGAGTTATTGCCATGTTTCATCCGGCTAAACAATTTCACGGTAAAATTTTACCGAAACTAACAAAGGATAAGCATATCACGAGTGTGCTGATCTTGGGTTTTTGGAGATTCAAATTAGTTTGACGTAAATTTGTTATAAATGTACTAGTTTTGGGTTTTTGTGATTAAAAATTAGTTTTGAATAAATTCATCATAGATATACCAATTTAGTATTTTTCATGATATTAACTCTTTGCGGAGTTATTTCTAAAATATATTCAACATGTAATTGTCACTGGCAATTGTAAGCATTTTCTATATAATTAGAAAAATTTAGCCTTTCTTAAACATTGCAACCGAAGTCAAATTGTACTCATTCCATTTTAATTTCTTCTTCCTTGGGAGTAACTCCAATTATGACTATTGACCCTTTTATAAGCCATTTGATGGGAGAATTACCAAACAAATTATAAACATATTATATTTATACCAATTCAGTCTTAAATATTTTAATTAGACCAATTTAGTCATAACCTTTTATAGTTGTGCTAACTAAGTCAATTTGTTCAATTTTGATCGAAGAATACTGATATGAATGCTAATCATCTTACGTGAAATGGCCAACATTGATGTGGACTATTTTAAATAGTATTTTAATATCTTAAGTTTGTTAATTTTTATTCTTTCCTCTTTTTTTTTTTTTTTTATAACTCTAGTCGGCAAGGTCACCAACCGACCACCGCTGGCCATATCTTGGCTAGACCAGGCAAGTGGCCCCCACCCAAATCCAAGCGACACCCTCGACGCCCTTACCTAGATTTAAGCAAGGGCCCGACACCCTTGCTTGAGGCTAGCAAGGGCACGGAAGCCCTCACCTAGACCTCGCCTATGGCTAGCGACCTCGTTGGCCAATAGATAGGGACAAAAAAGAAAGGAAAGAAAAAAGAAAGAAATAAAGAAAAAAAGTAGTTTTTTTTTTTCTAAAAGTTGTCCGTGTTAACGACAGCCATGCCACATAAAATGGCTAGCATTCACGTTAGAGATTTCCCACCAAAGATGGATTCAATTGGCACGAATGCAAAATATATAGGACTAAATTGGTTAATTGAAATACTTAAAACTGAATTGGCACAAATATAACTTTTTTTATTTTATTTTTCCCATCAGATGACTACCGATGTTAAACATGCATTTATTTCGCTTATGACACGTGAAATTTGTGACTTCCCAAGTAGATATGAGGGCAAGTGAACTCATTCAAAGTAGAATATGGCCATCTCTTAAATCTACAAATCTCCAAAAGATCAAGGCTTTATTCCCTAGAAAACCTCAACTTAAGATCTAATACCAATTTTACCCCAAACTTTTTTTGTTAAAAACATCAAAAAATTTAACTATAATCCGTAATTATTTTCTCAAAAATTGCCACTAGATTCTTTGAAATTAGGGAAAAAGCTACGAAAAACCTTGAATTACCCAAAGTAACACATTTACCCAAAACTTTTTTTGTGACATGAATAACCCCAAACTTTTCAAATGGTGACACATTTAACCCATCAATGGCATTTTTCTTTTTATTATGTTTTTTCATTTTTCCTTTTTTTTCTTTCTTTCTTCTTCTTCCCTCCGCCGGCCATGGCGAAGCCGGCAAAGGGAAGCCGACGTCGGGCGAGGGCCTCCCTCGCCGGATGCAAGCGAGGACCGCCCTCGCTGGTGTCGCGAGGATGGCCCTCGCCCGACGCAAGCAAGGGCAACCCTCGTCGGCGACGGGCGAGGACGGCCCTCACCAGATCGGGCGAGGGTAGGGACACCCTCACCCGACGCCGGCGAGGGCCGCCCTAGCCCGACGCCAGCGAGGGCAACCCTCGCCCTCCACCGGCCAGTCAACGGAGGGAAGATAGAAGAAAAAAAATTTTAAACGGAAAGACCAAAATGCCCTATAATTTTGGAGTAAATGTGTTACGGTTGGCAAAGTTCAAGGCTTTTCATGTCACAAAAAAAAGTTTGAAGTAAATGTGTCACTTTGGGCAAAGTTCAGGGTTTTTTGTGGCTTTTTCCCTTGAAATTATTAATGTTAGCGCTAATTAGAGGTTCATTATAAGAACCAATACTGCCACCTTTGTATATAACAGCAATAGTCTACTAATATTGATAATTTTGAAGAAACTAGTTGCATTTTTTGGATGTAGGGTGGATTTGGAATCACAATGAAAGTTTGTGACTTTTTTAGACAACAAAATTCAAGACTAATTAAGATTGAACCTAAAATTAAGAATATTTTTAAGGATTATCTAAGTAGAAACCTATGCAACATAAAGGTGGGTCATAATGGAAAATCATTAATCAAGGGCCTATGGGTTATCTTCTTTTTTGCTTTAGGGCACGTTTGGTAACACTTCTGTTTCCGGGAACAATTTCTTATTAAAAATGATTATTTATTATTATGTTCCCGAAAACAATTTCTAAGCATTTTAAGACGTTTAATAACTGTCCAAAATTTTTATTATCGGAATAGAATTGCGTTTAGTACCGTTTTGAAAATTTTTAATCCAAATCATTTTTTAATAATTTTTTTATAATTTTTTAATAATTTTATTACTTTCTTTTCTTTTCTTTCTCTTCTTCTTCTTCAATGTCTACCGGTCGCCAGCCTTGGGATGATCAATGATCAGCCAGACAAGGGTTGACAACCTTGTCGGAGCATCGCCGACCCTCAACGAGGCCGTGCCTCGTTGACCGAGGCCGGGTGAGCGGCCTCGCCCAAATTTGGCAAGGCCAAGCTCGCCTAGCCGCCAATGAGGCTTGACCTTACCGAGCCACTGCAAGGTCGGCCTCGCTTGGCCAAAGTGAGGCTAACCTTGCGGTGGCCCGGCAAGGTTGAGTCCCGCCGGTGGCTAGGTGAGTTCGGCCTCACCCAGCCAGGCGAGGCTTGCCTAGCCACCATCAAGCTCGCTAGGCCTCACTGGACATCACCCTAGCCTAGCGAGCCTCCGACGAGCTTGTTGGACCTCACCCAATCGGTCGTTAGTGGCAAGCAACAGACGGCGGCGATTGACAATGATGGCGGCAACGGCAATAGTTGAAGAATAAGAGAGAGGGAAGAAGAACAAGAAGAAAGAAAAGAAAAGAGAAAAAATAGGTTGGCTTGATTCTAGAATTGTTCCTAGGAATAAATAATCAACTTTTTTCTACTTCTCGATTCTGTTCCAAATCTACTTCCGAGAACAAAAAAAATATAAATTTGTTCCTGGAAACAAAAATTTTACCAAACGAATTTTTATTCCAAATCTACTCCTGAAAATAAAAGAATATAAATTTTCATTGTTTGACTGATCGCCAAACATGGTCTTAGTATTATTATTATTTTTTTTTTTTATACTTGACGAAGATATAATGCTAATCTTATATGTTAAATTAGTGGTCAAACGAATTTCCATATGTGAGTTAAGTGCACCATTTCGTAGGTGGAGAATGTTTTCCTTCATTCTTGGATGGAGAATGCTCTTTATTTTCTTTATTTTATTTAGAGAATAGGCATGAAAACCTGGTTATTTAAAGGTCCATAAAACATATGCAAGGGCCGCGAACACGTTAAGTGTAAGCTTATGGTTTATACAAATGATCCAGACCTAGAGTAGTTTGATTTCAATAAAAAAAAATTGATGGGCGGGTTATATACATGGAGATTATCCACATATATTAAAAGTTGAATGTACGGGTAGATGAAACCCGGCAACGGGAAAAAAGATTAAAAAAAAATTATTCTTTAAGATAACGGTCCTCGTCATGGGGATGAGAATCATCCACTCGAAGTCCGTGGTGGATATGCTCCTCATTACCTGGTTGCCCCATCAAAAGAGTCAAAACTACAGTGTTGACCAAAGTATCCAATACCCTGTCCGGCCGACGAGAGGAGATGAGAATGTCAATTAAAGCAGAGATCAAGGTCGAGATCAGCGTGCATTGATATGCATTGATTATAGGGGGAAAACACTAGGAAGCTTCTTTTTTTCCATTGGCTTTTCAACTTTATTAGCTGGTCTATGCTTGAGTAGTGGGAAAAGTATAAAAAAAGTCTTAAACCTATTGCATTTGTACCGATTCAGTCCTAAACTTTTCAATTAGACCAATTCAATCATAAACATTTCAATATTTGTACCAATTCAGTCCATTTGACCAATTTTGGCCGGCTGGCGCTGACGTAAACATCGGCCAATGGCCGAACGCTGACGTGGCAATTTTTATGATTTTTTTTGAATTTTTTTTATTACTTTTTTATTAATTTTTTTTCTTTTTCCTTTTAATTCCTGGCAGTGGCCAGCAAGCCTCCAGTGAGGCTCGTCGACCACTAGGTGAGGGCCATGAAGCCCTCACCTACCGCTGGCGAGGGTCGTAACCCTCACCTGGCCTCTCCTAGGGTCGCCGGCGAGGCCAACCTCACCCATGGCTGGTGAGGCCATGGTGGCCATCGCCAAGGCGGAGGTGAGGGTTGCGAAGCCCTCGCCAGCTGCCAGTGAGGGTCACGATCCTCGCTCGGCCTTGTCCAGGGCCGCGAGCAAGGCGACTTAGCCTAGATCTAGGCGAGGCTAGCCTCGCCCTGGCCTTGCCGTTGAGTCCCGGTGCCTCCTCCATTGTCGACCTCAGAGCTTCTCGACCACGTCACCACCGTCCTCACCTCCACGAAATCCCAATTCGAGGCCCTGGTCCCCCACCTCCTACGCCTCACGCCGTCGCTCCTTCGCCCGATCTTCGCCTCTGAAACCCTAGCCCGCCGCCCCAACACCCTTCTCTCATTCTTCCAATGGTGCCAGTCCCACAACCCGTCCCTCGCCCGCTCCCTGTCCCTCCTCCTCTCTCTCCTCCTGCGGCAAGGCTAGCCTCACCCAAATCTAGGCTAAATTGCCTCACCCGCGGCCCTGGGTGAGGCCAAGCGAGGGTCGCGACCCTCGCCGGCCGCTAGCAAGGGCTTCGCGGCCCTCGCCTCCGCCCTGGCAATGGCCGCCATGGCCTTGCCAGCCTCAAGCGAGGCTGACCTTGCCTAGATCCAAGCGAAGCCACCTCGCCGGCGGCCTTGGGAGAGGCTAGGCGAGGGCCGCGACCCTCACCGGAGGCTTGCCAGCCACCACCAGGAAGAAAGTAGAAAAGAAAAGAAAAAAGAAAAAAAAATTCAAAAAAAAAACATAAAAATTGCCACGTCGGCATTCAACCACCGGCCAACATCCATATCAACGCCGACCGGCCAAAATTGGTCGGATGGACTGAATTTGTATCAATATTAAAATGTTTAGGATTAAATTGGTCAAATTGAAAAGTTTAAGATCGCATTGGCACAAATACAATAGGTTTAGAACTTTTTGGGTACTTTTCCCCTCGAGTGGTTAATCGTAAAATCATTAATCTCTAGCGATTCTTGTTTGCTTTTTCGACCTTTTTGCCTTCTTTAGTTTGTCCTCTCCTCAGAGTCCGGCCACGTCGTCGTTTCAGAAGTTTTCTCTTTTGGATATTTCCACTTGCGCGTCGGCTTGGCCTGTTCAGTGCTGGATGCAATACTATCATGCTGCATTTGTCATTAAGCACTTCATGATTGAGTGGAACTCCACTTGGAAGATGCGGCATAAGTCCCTAAAGGTTTCGTTTAAATAAATTCAATCATTTTGGACCGTTCGCGCTCTCGAGCAGAATATTTATAACAATCGTGAGATCCTTATGATAATATTTAGAGCAAGTTGTTAACACTCATTGCCCTTCCCTATACCTTTACTTATCAAAGAGGAAAAAAGAAAAACTCTCAAATTCTCTCAAGAAACGCTCATATATCGAGAATAACATTACTTTTATAGCAACGCGCTTTACGAACAAATCTTAATCCAGAAGCTGAATCACCTCACTTCTCTCAACAACATTATGTTTATCTTCTTATTTAAGCTCAATTTGTTTAACGGAAAATGAATAATTTAGAAATGATTTTTGTATCGCTTAAAATAATGGGTCAATAAAAAATGTTTTAATTATTGACGATAATTTATATCTGAATATTTTCGTGAGTGGAGAAAAATATTTTTCGTTCATTTATTTTTGTAAGACACAAATAATCGTTTTTAAGAAAAATATTTCTTAAATAATTTATTTTCTACAGAATAAACAGAACATTAATCTTTATTTTACATATTTTTCTTTTTCTATAGGTAAATATTGATGACACGTTCTGTGACCGGTCAATGCGACACGTTAGTATGTGCAGGAGTTGTTCCCACGAGCACTATGAGATGCTCTGCCTTTTGGCCAAATTTGACTTGGAAACACGGTCGAGACAGAAAGCTTCATGGGTCGGCTGAGCACCTGCGAAGATTCTGGAACATCATATATAATTAGCATCACCACATGTTGCATGCGAATATTGTTCGATTCCTAACTTATCAAATACTCAAATCAGAATCTATACTTGCCGTGGGATTGACATATAATGTCCCGAGTGGGTTGACTCGTACTTGCTTCTAACTGCACTTACTTTGGCATTAAAGCATGAGCCATTTTAAATTGGAGGACGAGAACCACCGCTCTTCAAAAGTAGCATCTTGTCGGCATACTGTCCAAAAATATCAGAATCCTCATTTTTATACAAACTCATGTTAAATAATTCCAAACACGTATTTGCTGAGAACTCACTACTTACTGTAAAATAAAGAGCTAAGAAATTTTATATTAACTATTGTTTCGCCAAAAAGTGCCAACGAAAACCTTTCGTGATTGATGTGGAAATCCACAAAGTGTATGATATTGCTTCTTCTTTTTTTTTTTAAATAAATTCTTTGACAAAAAAGAAACAAAATTGATGAGAAAATTAAGGGCGTTCGTGATACCTATTATATTTCTCCGTTTTTGTTTTGTTTTGTTTTTTTTTCTCAGAAACAAGTTTGAAACATAAGGGCATGCATGGTAACACTCCAAAAAGTGTTTGGAACATTTTGTACTTTTTTGTTCGGGAACAAAAAAGAACAGAAACGCGTTTGGTTGCGTTTCTGTTCTTTTTTTTTTTTGTTCCGGAACAAAATTGGAGCAAAAAAGAAACACAAAAAGTTGCTTCTTCTTCCGAAACAATTTTGAAGAAGCGTTTTTCTCTCTCTTCTCTTTTCTTCTTCTTTTCTTCTTCTTTTTTCTTCTTTTTTCTTTGGCCGGTCGCTTGCCTCGGCCATGGCGACACCGGCCGTCGAGGACCGGCGATGCCGTCGAGGGTCGGTGACCTCGCCGGAGCGTCGCCGACCGGCGAGGCCGAGCCTCGCCCGCGCCGGCGAGGCCGAGCTCGCCTAGCCGGGGACGAGGCTCGGCCTCGCTCGAGGGAGATCTTCGGCTAGGGTTACGGCGAGGGCTCCGGAGGACGGTGTGCGGCAGCGCGGCACTAGAGGCTTCGGGATCGGGACGGCGTCAAGCTGCGGGCTTCGAGGCGCAGGTGCTCGGCCCGACGGCGGGCGGCGAGGCTCGGCCTCGCCCGCGCCGGCGACACCGAGCCTCGCCTTGGGGGGCGAGCTCGGGCTCGCCAGATCCGGCGAGGCCGAGCCTCGCCATGGCTGGGCGAGCTCGAGCTCGCCCGAGATCCGGCAAGGCCGAGCCACGCCCAGCCACGGTGAGCCTCGCCGTGGCTGGGCGAGGCTGTCGGCCCCATCGGCCGATCGCGGAGGCCGGCGACCGGCCGAAAGAAGAAAAAAATAAAAAAGAAAGGAAAAAATGGAAAATAAAATCAAAATATTAAAAAATTAAAAGAAACAAAAAAAGAATAAAAATTTACCAAACGTGTTTCTACTCATTTTTTATTCCCGGAACAAACGTTACCAAACACGTTTTTTTGTTCAAAACCGTTCCCGGAACAAAAACACTTTTTTTTTATTTCTATTCCCGGGAACAAAAAAAGAAACAGAAATGTTTCCATGCAGGGCCTAAATCTATTTAGTAATACAATTTATTTTTCTTATTTTGAGGATAAATTTTGTGCTCGGAAAGAAGTGAAAACTTTTTCATCGCTCACTCCCTCTATCTCCTGCATGTTCTCCCATGAGAAAACCATCTTCCTCCTCCCTGAGACTCTCCCAATCCTAAACCCCCATATTGGCTCCCGCCTCCTTTGCCCCCTCCGATCCCTCTGCCTCCGTCGCTTCCAGCAGCGGCTACTACACCTCCACCTCCTTCCCCAAGCTCTCCTTCGACACCCGCATCGGCATGGGCACCTCCTCCCTCTCCAACAACACCTCTCTCTTTGACTTCCACCACTCCCTCCCGGACAATCCCATCACCTACGACTTCTCCGAGCTCCGCTCTGCCGCCAACAACTTCCTCGTCAAGCCCCGCTACTCCTCATCCTCATCTTCCTCATAGGATTATTCCTTATGCGGCAAGGACATCATCATCTTCTAGGCAAGTTCAGGCTTAAGATCGACATGGGTAGCCTCAAGAACCTCCTCGGGATGATCTACTGGAGCCTCCTAGTTACCATCACAAAGCTACTCAGCGCCTCTATCTCCGACGACAACATCTTCTTCGTCTATGAGTCCATCGACAGCGCCAGCTTCTCCAATCGCTTGCGGAACCCTAAAATGCCCAATTTCACATTCCTCAAGACTAGAGGTCGAGGATGCAGATCATCGCCGACGTCTCACACAACCTTGATTCCATCCACAACAACATCAGCCTCAACATTATTTTCGTTCACAACCACATTAAGAGTAGCACCATCATGGTGAAGGAGTTGTCATTCAAAGCCAAGATCTTCGACTTCAAGACCGCCTAGCTGTGCAGCAAGTGAGACGAGAACAATGTGCTCCGAGAGCAGGCAGGTCTAGTGAAGGGCAGCAATGACATCAAGGACGAGAGGGTTGGAAATTATATGTTGTCATCTAACAAGTTCTTATTTCAGAAACAGAAATTTTGTATCGTTATCAGTTATGGCCAAATGCTCAGAAACTCGTCTAGGGAATAGATATTGAAAAATCTATTTGAGGCTAGAAATGGTGCTTGAGAACATAATTGTTATCATTCATGCCTCAAAAGTACAAAAACCGTAGGCAAAATTGTCCATCTATGTAAAGGAGTATTGAAGATGTAGAGATAAAGTGAAAGTAAAACTAAACAATTGGCATTGGGCATGAATTACAATTCCGGTGTTTACAGCATTTATTGATAGTAATGATTACAAATAAATCAATGCATTCTCCATGACTCCTAGAATTTAGTATCAAGTATCTACAAACAATTAATCAACACATAGAACAACTCGGGGATTAGCAAGAGTGCCATAACTTTCGTACGATGCTTACTTGAGAGCCGTAACTTTTTTACCTCACTTGAGTGCCATAAATTTGAAAAATTGATCGCTTGAATGCCATTGACGATTTGCCTCTTCGAAAAATCCGACGTGGCATTAAAATAAATTAAACCATCGGACAAGGAATGCAAACAAGCTGAAGTGAGTAATTTGATGCTGAACAACATCATAGGACTCATTGAATTAAAGAATCGCAAGCTTACTTCAACAAATAGGGGAAAAAAACCAATTATCTTGAAGAACCCTAATCACAAACCTTACCAAACCCAAGATTTCCAATTCTTAAAATTAGGGCATTTGTATAAGGGAGATTCAAGAATGAAAATCCAAAGAGATATTTATCGAGTGTTACTTATCTTGTTATTGTCAGGTTTGGTCTAGTTTGCGGGCATATATAACCTTAGTAATGAGAAAAAGTCATTGGATCTACCATAGTTGCAAGAACAATGAAATGTGTTGTTGTATTTAGAGCAATAAATGTTAGTTCATGGAATGTTTTTATACTGGAATGTTGTTACTTTTGACAATTCTTTGTATATAATTGAATGGCTTGGTTTGTGATTACCTGAATGGATTAAATGACGATATATGGTTGATTTGGTGGAAAATGGTGTTTTATGATGCAATTTTTGCATTGTTGTTGGTTTATATAAATGATAGATGGTTTGCAATTTGCACTACAGTTTCTGAAGTTGAGGAAACTAAGTTGTAACTTTTAAAAAGTTGATGAACCTAAATGCTTACTTAAAAAATATATGGCACTCAAACGATCATTTGTAGAAGTGACCACTTGGGTTCATCAATTTTTTAGTAAGTGTTGGTTTCACTTTCTCAAACACATCTTATAGTAACTTAAGCAGGATTTCTATTTCTCTTTCTTATCATTATGTAATAGCTTATAAGAAGTATTATTCCACAGTGCCATCAACCTTGGCATGAGTTCACACCAAATAGCATTGCATTTATACCAAATAGCAAAAATATGCTTGCACCAGCAATCATATTCTCTTACATCAGTATTAGGGCGATGTTCTTACATTTAGACCGAACAACATCGTAGATAAACACAAAAGCAATTAAAAAAAAATGCAACAGTAAAATCAAACACCTATTAATATTATTGTTAAACACATCACCAGCCAAAATGCAACGATAATAGAGTTTCACCTTCACCTAACAACAAAATCCTAAACATTTCGCCTAATAGAAGAAACATAAACAGATAGCCCCTCCTATCCTCCCATTAGTCAAGTTGAACAACCTGGTGACTTCCTTTTTTATTTTATTTTATGGGATCTTCATATGATTCATGATCCTTGCACTCTTCAGAATGGGAACTATAGGTACATTTTTCACTTGTATTGCTTTTCCCACTGTTTTATCTTTTGGAAGATGCATTCTTTTGCCTAGAGCTTCACGTCTTTTGGTGTTGTCTCTTGTTGAACTTCCTGTGTTTGGTCTTGGCGCTATGGCTGTAGGTTAAGATTAATGTATAGTGATATTTCCAGGATCATTTGATTGAGATGGAGCTAATGTTTAGGTCTTTTTTGGTGCGTGTTTTTGAGACGTATTTTCTACTCTTTATTTCGGAGCTGCCATTAGTTGATTATTAGATTATGCTCGAGTTACCATTTATTGGTTTATTAGTGCTTGCTTTTAGCTTTCTGGTTCTAGGTGCAACCGATTCTTGACTTCATCTTCATTGAGATATCAGCACATCTAAACTTCTCTCGGGCTATAACCATATAGCCTTGTTTGGTTACCATGTTAACCAAATGACATAAATTAAATGCATAACACCTAAATAACTTACATTCAAAATCGTCATGCTGGTATTCATGTCTCTAAAAAATCCATGGTCACGTTCCCTTATCCTTTTCACAATATCCACCATGTGCATATTGTGGTGCAAAATTTTGAGTAATCTCTTCACTAGCTCTTTCTTCTAACCTACAATATGACATAACAAAATGAAGTTAACGCACCAAAAAGTACATACAACGACAATAACCACAACAAACAGCTTACTTGACATTATTTCCTCTATTATCTGACATTCAAGCCACATGTAAACCACGTGGATTCTATCATGACAAATCTAACTTCAAGTAAACAAAATTATGGTCGTGGAGCCAACGGTGTTGGAATTTTAATGTAAGGACTACATTGATTATATTTTTTATAGTTCAAATACAAGATGAAACAAAAACAAAAGTTGAGGGACCTATTGACACCTAAATTTTCTCCAAATTTTTATTTTTACATAATCCCAAAAAAAAAAGTTTGAACTTAATTTCTCCTAAAAATAAATTTCATTATAATGTTGCTTTCTTCCATTTTAAATTACTTAGTGATTTAGGAGAGGTTCTAAAAAAGTGGGATTAGGTTTTTCTGGAATTTATTCCTAACAAAAAATGAAGGGGAAAAAGGTGAAAAAGAGGATCATCATCGTTCATGCAGCTTGTTATTTGCACGTTTATTATTATTATTATTATTATTATTATTATTATTATTATTATTATTATTATTATTATTATTATTCTCTGGGTTTTTTTTTTTGGGGGTATAGATTCAGAACCAATACCATATATAACAAGGTAGTGTAAAATCATGGGATGATTTAAATATATATATTGGGGGTCCTGATTATCTTATTTTAATAGGTCAAAGCAGTCATATCCGACATATGGTGAATACAACTAATAAATGATGACATGTAATATAACCGGCCAATACAACAACATGTTCTGTGATAATAATCTAAACCTCACTATCATTAATATGGTATGCAAAGGAGTTGCTCCCGCGACTCATAAAATACTCGATCATAACTGATACTTGCCATGGGATTGGCATATATTATCCTGAGTGAGTTGACTCGGACTTGCTTCAACTGCTCTTACTTCGGCATTAAGGATAAACTCTTTTAAATGGGAAAGTGGTACCAATGGTCTTTAAATTTTGGATCAACATAAAATGTGGCTTCCAATTAATTTGTTAAATTTTGGATCAACTGCTCTTACTTCAGCATTAAGGATGAGCTCTTTTAATTTGTTAAATGTGATATTTGAACTATTAATAAATATTCAATTTAGTCACTAAATTATATAAAAATATTCAATGTCGTCTTTTTGTGAATTTCGAATTAATGGAATATGTTGATGTGGCTTCCGATCTGTTAAAACTTGGATGGTGGACAAAAAAAAAAAAAAGTTACACATGCGTCTACTAATTAAGATATCCATTTCAAATCACGATATAATGATTCATGTCATCATATAATGATAGACATGTTAACGGTCTATTTTTTTTTTTTTCAAATAGATAGATAAAAAGATAGATGACCCATTATTTTTAAAAATCCAATTTAGCATATAATGATCCACATCATTAAAAAATGTATGATTTTCGTTTGACCAAACAGAAAGACTACATTGAACATTTATTAATAGTTCGGGAACTATATTGAATAAATTAAAAATTCAAAGACACATTGGATGTTAAGTCAAAATTCAAGAACTATTTGTCTCATATTCCATTTTTAATTGGGGGACAAGAATCCCTCTCCAAATCAACACATTTGTTCAAACTAAATAGTAGCATCTCTTCGGCATCTTTTCATCTTCGTTCTGCAAACAATTAAAGTCTCACTTTCACACAATACTAGTGCCAAGTAATTCCAAATATACATTAGATAAGAATTCACTACCTACTGTCAAGTCAAGAGCTTGACATTTTGCGTTGACTTTGACGAAATAAGTAGACGAAACATCGCCAACTTTTTTTTTTTTTTTTTTTGCTCGATATGATGATAGAAACAGTTCCACCAAAAGTTAGGGAAATGCAGTGGATAAGAATGCATCCAGCGCAAAACGGATCAAGCCCAACTCGGAAGTGGAGATATTGAAAAATACAAAGAAAAAAAAAAAGAAAAAGAGGTCAAAATCGACGAAGTCATGGGACCACGCGGAGAGAGGACAAACTAAAGAAGGCAAAAGGAAGATGAAAAGCAAGCAATAATGTTGCTGCAGATTTAACCATTGGAAACATGATTGACGACACGAGCAAAATCCAACGAATAATCTGGAAAGGCCATGAAAAGGGGAGAAGCTTCCTAATTTTTTTTCCATATCCAAGGCATGTCGATTTCAACCGAGATCTGCTTTAATTGACATGCGTCTCCTTTCCTGGCCCAGACAGAATATTTGATAAATTGGTCTACTCTATATGTATGACGCTTTGATGAGGTAACCAGGTCATAAGAGCATCTCCACCTAGGATTTTGAGGGTCCCTTTTTTTTTCCTTTTACGACGACTCATTTAAAAGAGCAATATTTTTCTCAAATCACTAGTTGGACATCATTCACATGTAATTTAACTTATAAATATATATGTACAATGTCCATGTTTGGAGCCCGCAAATCAGAAGACTGATAAAATTCTCACAAATTGCATGCTGGACCATCTGCATAGGCCTGTGGCCTGGCTTCAATCCATTCATGGGGTTTGCAGGATTTTCCATGAGCCTCTAGGTCTCTACACTCATGCCCTGGATTATGAAAAAAAAAGCATTCAACTAAGAGTAAAGAGAAATATTGTCCTATTGCAAAAAAATAAATAAATTAAAAGATAAAGTATGTTATTGAATAGAAGAAAAAGTTTAGGTACTCAATTGTAAAAAGGAAAAAAGTTAGGTATTTACCCCTAAACACTAGAGTAAACCTGCAACAGGTCAAAATGTTGGATGGTTAAATTAAATGTGCCACTAATCAATAGGTGGTGATTGGGATGATTTCAATAAAAAGGTTATGTCAATTGGGAATTAATTCTAGGGTGACGATATGGATGATCCTTTAACCATCAACGTCCACATGTCCATTACACTCTATCACTCTCTCAGCAGCCGAAGTCTCAAAATGAGCGGCAACCTCAGTAACAATTTATGGTAATGGGTGGCATTGTCAAACTTTTTGTGGGATTTCTGATTCTTGCCATTGTAATTTCTACAAATTAACAAAACGTGTCTCAGTACACATGCCAAGAACATGTTTTACTGAAAAGTGTCGATAAAATATCTCTAAAAAATGTGGATCGATTGATATAAACTAACAAAGGTTATGACGGTTTCTTAATTGATTATTGAAAGGTAATGTAAATGGCGAGACAATTAAGGGTACTAAGACTGTGAACAATGCCAACCATGTAAAATTTATTAGATATGTAAAGATCAACTGATAGTAAAGATGAATGCTTGGGTGTTTTTCAATTGATTGTCAACTCCACTATTCCACAGGTTGCGTTGACCAAATTGTTGACTACAACACTCGGACACTTTTTGGTGTCAATACAAAGCATTTAAGTTTTAATCCTAGTTGATTTGAGCAGTAACTTGATAAGATCATATGCCAACGCGAACGAAGTCGTCATTTACAAATCTACCTCCGAAAGCCGCGAGCAGTAACTTGATAAGATCATATGCCAACTCGAACGAAGTCGTCATTTACAAATCTACCTCCGAAAGCCGCCAAATTTCGAAAGCGTGAATAAAGATAAAGGACATCTAGTTCAAAGTTGATGGGTCCCTCGTCCATGTTTAATTTTTCAAGTACTCCTGATCCACCAAGATTCCAATTATCAAGACGACTCTTGGGCCATCAAGAAGTTCGTCGCTTGAAGTTGCTGCTGCCGTCATGGCTCGGGGCATCAAGTCACCATGTCGCGTCAGCTCTCTGCCGTGCCACAAGGTCTCCATTGCCGGAGCTTGCTGCCCCGTCCTCCCTTCTCCCCCTTTCAGAGCCCTTGCCTTATCAAATTGGAATCGAGTCAACGTCACAGAGATTGTCAGAGAAATTAAATTGCTGCTTAGAACAAAAACCACCATCCACCGTCCTCGTAGTGTGGTCCTCGTTTGCTGTCTTCTCTAGCAAGATCGTTTCCGTTGACAATCTATTTTGCTATTTCCGTGGAAGTCGATCACCCATGTTGCTCCTTGTCTACAAAATCTAGTGCAGCTGCTCGCGGTGTCATCTTTGCCTCAAACCATTTAGTAACCAGTGTTGCTATCACTCTGTGGCTGCATTGATCCGAGTAGAATCGGACCAAGCGGTGCCGTCGTAATTGATTCTTCAAGCTGGCCACATCTCACCACACCTATTCTTGTCAAGGCAAAACACGATATTGTTCCCAAAATCCTCTAGAAATTGGTCCGGTCTATTATATTGGCAATCTCGAGTATGGGGTTTTTGACTTAAATAGACTTTTCCGCAAAAGTTCGGGTATCAATATTGGGTAAAGGAGCATAAAGAAGCAAATCGATCTTATACTCAATTTCTCTGAAGAGAGGCAATTTTCATGTGGGAAATCCATAGAAAAAAATACTTTTAAACTCATCCATCAGAGGTTGCATTTTTTGGTATTGAGGTCTCTCTATCTCACTTTTGTTATTTCTAATCATTAGGATAGCAAAAACATTCTAGTTATAAATGACTCTTGTAATATTAGGCTAGTGGGCCCCAAAAGAAGAAAAATGAAAAGAAGTTGAAAAGTCAATAAAGCGGAAAGGAGGGGGGAGAGTGCTCGGCTAAATAGAAGTTGAGAGGTCCCACGACTAGAAAGAAAAGAAAAAAAAAGAAGAAAGAAGAAGAAGAAGAAGAAGAAGAAGAGAAAGGGGAAGAAAGGAAAGGGGTTTTGGCACATGCACGCCACGGACGCCTCGCCAAGCCGACTCGACTCCATAACGCAGCACCTGGTAATAGATTAGGCCCCTCGTTCATCCAATTGAAGTAATTTATGGGTTTAGGGCTCAAATTCGGAATTTTTGAAAAATCAAGTGGCGAAGTCCAATTTTGGAGTCGTTGAGCCGCGTATTTTTGTAGGAATGGTAGTTTAGGGTGTTGTGCCATGGGATTTTACGGATCGTGATTTGAGCTTATGGTTTGTCTGAAACAAAATTTCAAAGTTTTCTGCGTGCAGTGAACAATACGCGTCCAACAGCTTTGGGACCGTCAAGTTGGGATTCTTCTAATATGTGTCAAGGGTTCTCTATTGACTATAAGTACGTTCGGATCGGGGTTCGGAGGAAAAAGTTAAGGCACAATCAAGTTTTGCGCTTTAACTCTGTGTGCAAATGACTTGAACAATCACCTTAGTTATGTGATTTGTTAGCGCGTAGAAGTCCTTTTGGTAGAATTAAGGCATAATTTAGTTTTTTCATAGTTGAAATAGAGTTTTATTATATTTTAACATTATTCATCAGTTATTTGATAGGGTTGTGAGTTCAACGATATGAGTATCGTTTGTTGTTTGGTCATAGACAATGAAGTGAGTAATACTATATCTTCTTTGATTTTATAAAAATCATGTCTTGAAGTATATATATATGTATATGTATTGAATCGAGAATGGCATTTTTATTGCATAAAAGCCGGATCGAGCAATTGCTACTCTTTGGTTGATTGTGGATATTTGAAAAGCATATTATACAAAGTCAGTGGATAAATATATATGAAATTGCTTTGCGAATGATTTATGGAAATGTTTATGATGATTTGAGAAATGGATATGAACTGGATGATGGGCTATGCTGCAAATGTTATTTGTTTGATTTAAGATATTGATTTCTAGATTGGATTTCTGGTATTGGAAAATGGTTATTTATACTCAATATGACTATGAACCCAGTGAGGGGTTTTTGGGGTATGCATATCAGGTTTAGGATATCATTCTGAGCCCAACCATCAGTTTTGTAGGTGGAGACCTTGCCAAGGGGAGAATCTTGGTCGTTTTGTCACAAGGCATTGTGTTGTGACCATAATTAGTTATTGAGCAAAAGATTAATCGATGGATAGACCATCGACGTGTGGTTGATATGAGATGAATCAATAGATAGATCATTGATATGTGTTTTTGATGGAGATTATTCAATGGATTTGACCATTGATACTTGACTTTTGATGGCAATTTAAATGAGTTTTCCACATTAGTATAAAGCTTTGATGATAAGAAATAACTCTTATATGATTCGATATGTATTTTATAAATTGAGTTGGCATTATGAAGTTTGGTATTACTTTGTATACATGCATAGTGATTATTTGATCTGCTTAGAAGATATGTACTACTCACTGAGCTTGTAGTTGCTCACTCATTTATTTCCAAACCTTTTCAAGTCCTTTGGTTAGCAGCTAGTAGGTCAAAGAGTGCTATCGATGGGGACATTTGGAAGTGGACTTTGGGTTTGGTTTAAGGCTGCGTCCTTCAGGTGGAAGGACGGCTGTGTTACCACCATCCTTGTAGGATTTGGGGTGTGACAACTCTCACCCATGTTTCATTCAAGAATAGATTTTCCTTACTAATGTTTCCTTCCTAGGTTGATTGTTCGAGATCGGGGAACACACCTAAAAGTGCAAGGGTAATGAGTTTCTAATCATTATGAAATGACTTTAAGTGTTCTTAGCCCATCGTATATGGCTTTTCTATCAAGTTTTGGGGCCTCATGTGACATGCAACCATTCACATAAAACAATATCTTGGTAATTTTTCCCAATTAAAAATGATATCAGGGCTTGCTTAGTTACTTAGAGATCGTTCCCTTTGTTCAAGCACTGCAACTTGTGTGGTTTGGAATGCTTGGGAAATCAGTAGTTTCAACTTGTGCATTAGAGTTGACAAGTCTCCTTCATCTGCCTATTCCTCGATAGCATCTTGCTCTCATAATCAGACTCAATTTGATCGAGGTATGAGATAGCTTCTTAGAGCCTCATACCAATCTTCTTGATTTCTTGAAGGGCCATAACCTTTTGATTAGGGCAATTAGCTTGGAAGTGTCCACTGCCTTGGCACTTGAAGCTTTCTACTTCTGGTTTTAGATTTTTTTGGGAAGCCCTTTGACAAACTTCATAACCCTTTCTTTTCCTTTTTCTTCTGTCAAAGGCTTTTTGGTCTTACTAGAAGAAGCACCCTTAAAGAAGGATATCCTCTTTGATAAAGGTTTGGCCGAAAAAAGATTGACACACTTCAGTTGTTTCTACACTTTCATGCCATTTTGTAAACATCTTCAAATAACTAATATGGTTGAAGTTCATCCAAATTGACCATCTCTATGTTTATACCACTAAGGAATGTGCAATGGTCTAAATCTTGCATTTCAAGAACATCACACCTCATAAAGAATTGCTCAAATCCCCTAGTATATTCTTCAATACTCATTCCATGTTGCTTGAGGGAATTTAGGTTAAGAAACAAGTCTTGTTTGTAGTTCTCTAGCAAGGACCTTTCCTTCATAAGTTTCTTAAGCTTTTCCAAGATTTAATTGTTCCTTTTCTTCCCTAGTTCTTTGATTCTTTAGGTTTTCTCACCAAAAGAAAGCATACTTCTTCAAACTTGAGGATAGCAACCTTGTATCTCTTTTTGTCCTTGTATGAGTGGAAGTCAAATACTCGTTGAGCAACATGTAGCCAATCCACAAAGCCATTTCGATTAAGGCTACCCTCAAATTCGATGCCTTTACTTTGATCACAGATCATTCTCCTCATGCCTTCTTTTTCTCCTCCTAACTCCGTAATATGAATCGGTAGAGTTGCTTCTAGCATCATTTGATTCATCCCTAGAGTTTAGATAAGGATTTGTATCGTCACGGCATGGTCAATTAACAAGAGGTCTCTCTAGATGCTTTTGTCTCATATGATTCTCCTCGGGAAAATTGCCAAAAAAATCCTAAAATTATTGTAATTTTTCCAATTCAATCTTAAACTTTAATTCAATCCATCGATCAAATTTGGCCTTGTCAACACTAACATGAACACCAATTGGCATCGGTGGATAATTTTTATTAATATTTTATTATTTGAATTTTTATATTTCCTTTTTTTTTCTTTTTCTTTTTTTCCTTCTCCCTCCTTATTTCTCTTGCTTCACGATCGGCTAGAGAGGAGGACCAATCGTCAGCCAGTGGTCAGCTTGCCTCACCATGATTGGGCAAGGGCAAGCTCACCCAGCCACTAGTGAGGTGAGCTCCCACCAGATCTAGCAAGGGCTCGCCTCGCTAGTGGATAGCAAGGCCAACCTTGCCCATGTCCGGTGAGGCAAGCCCTCGCTAGTTGATTGGCGAGGGCGAGCTCGCCATTGGCATCAACCGACGCTCCCTCGGGCGATGGCTAGAGAAGGGGAAGAATGAGAGAAGAGAAAAGGAAAAAAAGACAAAAAATAAAGACAAAAATTCAAATAAAATATTATTAAAAAATTATCCGCCGACTAGTTAAATTTGATTGGATTTGCTGAATTTGCACAATTACAGAAAAATTAGGACAGAAATTGATTAAAAAAAGATTTAGGACTGAATTAGAAATTATAATAGGTTTAAAATTTTTTGATAATTTTCTCTATTTTCCTCTGTGGCATGATTTCGCCTCCGGTTGTGTGTTTCCTCCAAAGTGAAGTCTCTCAGAACCTAATCAATCACTTAATTTTTTTGGACAAGAGCAACAAACAAGGAATGAAGGAATTCTCTCAAATTAGTTCAGCCTAATCAAACACTCTCATTTTTCTTTCCATTTTAGACCCAATCTTTAGGACTCCATTTCCTTTTCCTCCTTGCATATACACATTGTGCTCCCTTTGCACGGTTCCGGTTCGCTATTCCATGGCCAGTGACTATACAATATCTCTATATTACAGCACGCACTTTTCACTCACTTCAAGGTTGCATTGTCGGCTGAACTGAACCTTTGAACGAGGAGAGACGCAGACAGGCAGAGAGGTGGAATGATGGGGGCATGTGACTGGGCACGAGGAGGGGAATCGAAGCTGGGACTCCAGCGCAATGGAGTAATCATTAGCACGCACGCAGTGCCGCCCCACATGGCGTAGGGAGACATCGACCAGACAATAGTATATATATATATATAGATAATCACAGGCCAATCGAAGAAACATGAGCCAATCCAAACTCATGTCCGTGTCCATGTCAGAAATCTCGTTTTCCCACAACTTCTAACTTACTTTTTCTCCCTTAAAAAAAAAAAAAAAACTAAATGGTTTTGATTAAAAATTATTTGTCCACCCTCGGTCTGTGTTCGTGAATTGGAATGTGGAATTTGGTGGCCCACGGTATACCCAGGTCGGTAAAGGTGCATTTATCGATACCCGTCCGGTTAATTGAGTGATTAAGAAATCAATTTGTGTTTGAGCGTCAATTAGCGATCTTACAAAGTGCAAATTCTTTCGTGTTTGGACCATCAATTCGGGTTTTGACTCATCAATCAAGATACTAGCGTGTTCGTACTTAACTTTAGAATCTTTGAGACCTCTTGTCATCGTCATGTGCTTTGTCCATAAATTTGAGCTTTGCCTGGACTAGCAGTGGGCCGATGTCTGGTTAAATTTGGTGAAGCAGAGTGAAGCGAAGCTTGGCTCGTGGGCTCCCAAAAAAGACAAGGAGAAGCCCTGTTCCTCATAATCAATGAAGCACCCGTAAGCTTTTAGGTCTCATATGACCATGGCCACAAGCGTAGCCATCTGCACGTTTAGGTCTATTTGCAAAGGAGCTTATATGGACCTGAATCTAGAATTATCTGTAATCATAGTTGTTGATTCTTACGAAATTAATGTGATTTATGTGGTCAATAACTGCGATTGACCCGATCCATGAAGCCTCAAGTGCAGGCAAGCCTCACTCCCTAATGAGCCCTGCCTATTCCGACGATCTATTAACAACCTAGCCAATAGCTTGGATCGAGTCACTTGCCTTTGATCTCTTCGATCCTAAATAATGCAACCGTCACCTTTTTAGACACCCCCTTCCCCAAAGTTAAGGTATAACCACTAATCGATATAATTAATCACAAGCTAATGTGACTAATTTAATTAAAATATTTAAGTACTGCCAGGAAATTAGCATGTCCACTTTGAACATAAGGATTTACAAACTGCCCGCATAATATAATTGCAACTGCGAAGCTTGTAACTGTATTGTGAAGTACTGTTCTATAGTTTTACTGTACCTGTTTAATAGTTATAGCACCTCAAAACTAGGTGAGACCGCATCTTATACATTGATGTATGCAAGAATGCTGCAACTGTGAAGAGTTCGCCAAATACCATAGACAAACTACCGTGCCCCATTTTCGCAATTGTAATTGGTAACAAAAAGAAGTTATACCAGACAAGCTCTTTTTGTTCCTTTGGCAATAGCCAAAGAAGATAGTATGGATGTTCCAGTCCCAACCAATGATCTTCCATTGACGGACATGCTGCTACATTATTTGAGCCGATTAGCCTCAGCAAAAGTAATGGAATGGGCCTCCATTTCACTCCAAAGGGATTATAGATTCTCAACTTGATGCGCCTTCAAGTAAATCGGCCCAATTTAATACGTCCTAAGCTGGTCAAATGGGGCTGGACAGAGTGACAAGGCCTTGTGTAGGAACTAGAGTCTAGACAAATGAAATTTTCAAAGTTGAGAAGCATGAGATCTCGAGTTCGACCTCGGCTCACCGTATCCCTTTCGAGTCATGCAGAAAGCTTAACACCAAGTAAATGACAGATCGGTTTGTTTACTAAGGCTGTAATTTTCCGGGTAGGCTAAAAAGGGCTATAAACAAGAATTAGGATGACAGAATCTCGCATTTACATGAAAAAAGTGCAATATATCGCCGCATGAAATGCATTGGTTTCCTCATACATCTATAGCCTCTTTGATTGTTTCCATGCTATTGGTGGGCTAGATTGGGAAGTGTAGGTGGGTTTTTCCGGAAGACGTGCTTTCTGCAGCGTTCGAAGATGCTGTCATACATAAGGTCGAATTGAACTCCGGCTCTCTCCCGGTTTATAATGAAAAAGATGTGATCTGCTTCCACAATCTTGTAGTACCTGCAGTTGCACAAACGGTGACAGAATCTGTAAGGTGAGAAGAGAAATGATCAAAGCAAGTGAATTCAGACGTATGGAAGGAAAAAAACAAATGATAAATTCCTAAAGGTATCAAAGTTGGACTCTAAGTCTTGCAAACAGTCATTTGAGGAATCAGCATTCAAGATTTTAATCTACCGAATGCTGAGCAGGTTCAGAGAAAAGATGGAATCCACTGAATAATCTTTCAGTACAGAATAGATGTAGGAGCATATACAACCCAACAAAAGTTATATCCTTCGTTCGCAACACATTACAGATTAACGTCTTCCTTTAGGATGATGAGGAAATGATGGTGTGAAGAACTACTAACCAGATTCCAGGCTGCAGAGGTTGGCATTCGGAATCACTCTGAACAAAACGACTTGGGTGTTCAACTGGGTAACGCGGGTGTGTCATAGATATGGTGTTTAATGCTCCATCGTTGTCCCGCCAATCCTCATCCCTGTGCATATACATTTAGGAAGAAAATGAGTCATCCACCTTGGCCAATGCAGATTAAGATGAATCTTACGTGTATATTACAGTGGCCTAATGGTTGCTTCAAATCAGGACAAAGTTCTCCATTATTATATGCAGAAGCAGCAGAACAAAAAAGAAATACCAGATGGAACATGAAAGCTCTGAAATTCAAGATTCCTTTTTCCGACAGCATGAAAATTCTCTTCATTGTGCGAAAGCAGTTTTTGTTTTGTTTTTTTTTTTTTTTTTGGGTCAAGTACTAAACCAAATTAGACAGGTGACTAACAGGTGCCTTGGCCTGAAGGTGGGTATGAATCGGAACACATGGTTGCTATTGCCTAGTCAATTTGATGTGTGTTGATTATAAGTTATTATTATTGCTAAACGGTTGTTTCAAATCAGTACAGAGATCTCAAGGATCATATGCAGGAGCAGCCAAACAGGACAATAATTTAGGATCGGATGAGAAATCCAGGAAACTCATGATTTCTTTTTCCGACCATACGAGAGCTCTCTTCATTGTACTAAATAAAATTAGACAAGTGCAACGTTGTTTGTGTTAAATATGAGAGTTACGATGCTGAAAATGAGCATGCAACTCTGACCTCGACACGAAAAGTACCTGTAACCTTTGTAAGGCGGGGAAACATCTGAAGGATGACACCATTGGCTCATCTGCAACACCCTTATAAAAAGCAAAGGGTGGATCCCAAGTATGCTCGATGGAACAGTAACTCCCATGATCTTCCGAGTACGTTTCGTAGCGTAGCTGAAGTAGTATGTGTCAGGAAAAGTATGCAGATGACTGTTGAGTTGTATTGACCCTTGGATTGTGAGGTCAGGAGAATCCAATCCCCTGAAGCGAATGGGCCTGCATTCCCCATTAGGCAGTCAACCAGACCCCATACGCCCGTTTTCTTCCACGACATGTTGAAGTGATCGAATCCGAAATTGTAATAATGTTTAAGCCAAGGAATGTCAAACCAATCATATATTATCACTCCAAGACGGCAAAGCTGAAGCAGACAAATTGGTTTCATGGAGCGCCCATCCTCTGGTCTGCAGTAGAACAGCACAATGACAATTTCATACGAAAAGTTTCAGAACTTGGTCAACCTAGATCCAGAGGCACTAAGCAGAAGTTAAAGGACCCATTATACAAACATAGACTACCGTTTGATTATCTGATTTTGTACTTAAACTTAATGACATTCTGCATAAGTGACATCACTGAGCAAATTAAGTCATAAAAAGTTAGGCACTCCTCACTTCACATAAACATCACAGTCACTCCTCACTTCACATAGACATTACCATTCACTCCTCACTTCACATAAACATCACAGTCATGTCTCGCTTCACATAGAGTTCACCATTCACTCATCACTTCACATAAACATCACAGTCACTCCTCACTTCACATAGACATCACCATTCACTGCTCACTTCACATAAACATCATCATCAGGATAATAAATTCCAAACTAACTTTTGGATCACAACTGGAAAAGTTTACATTAGAAAGCAACATGATAACAAAACTGCTTCAGCTCAAACTTACTGCATGCCATCCAAGTAGGTCCTAGTGGTTCCATTGAAAGCTCCAGACAATGAAGTAATGCTCAAGACCCAGTTCTCAGATGTGTTCTCATATCCCTTAAATGCCTGAAATAATCACGTCAAATTCACTGCACGACACACCTACAAGCTATTAAATCATACTTTTCATTATGAAGATCACACGGTAAAATCAAAATTTTGGACCAACCTTATCAGCTAGCATCTGTTGCAAAACACGAACAACCTGTGCTCCTGCTGAATGCCCGACAAAATGAATAGGATGATCTTCATCCCATTCAGGGTAATGCCCTGCATCATCCGATTCATGCACATTCCTCAAAAACATAACTAGACAACCTAACTATGCAAGCACTTCAACATGATCGCCAAAGAGAAAAGAGTTCAAAATAAAAGCGAACCTTGTTCATAAATCCGTCCGAACTGCGAGTGCCCGCAGGCTTTACTGTGTTCTTCGCCATAATCGACCTGCCCGCCTTTTAAATAATAGAAGAGTTCGCGGGCCCTGAAAAGCGCAATTCCTTATTTAGTTTCTCCACTTAGCAAAGAAGCAATAGCTCAAATGTATACGAGCTCGAAAAATAGACTGATCGCCACACACACCTATCGTAAATGCTGGTGAGAGACCCCAAATCAGGCACCAGAACTCTCTCGTCTTTCTTCTCCGCCCCAGCGAAATAGGACAAGCCTCCCAATTTCTTCAAAACCACAAGCCAAAAAGCAAGAAAACCTGTCATAACTTCAAATTCACCGGAAACCAAAGAAGCAAAGGAAGCCATCAAAGCGAAAGCTACGCATACCCCTTTCCCAAATCCGAAAATTCCGTGGACCAGGACGATTGGAGGAAGATCAACGACATTGGTCGATGCCGATGACGAAGACGATGAGGGTGAGCTGTCTTTAGGAATTTCTTGGGTGTTCACGTTATGCTTCAAGCTGAAGAAGAGGCAATCGTACAACGCCTGCGAGAGATCCCCGGCCACGGCCGAGCTGAATATGTAAAACCCGTAGAGCAAATGCACCACCGAGCTCACGCACAGCTCCGACAGCTGCAGCGCCAGCATCCACGGCCTCGCCATCTCCTTCCCCCCGCCCAAGAAACTCGGGGCCCCACTAACGAGCAAAGACCCGACGACCCAGAAGAGGAAAAAGCAAAAGGCAAAAGGAAAAAAGCAAAAGAGAAGTCGAGAAGCAAGAGCCCCTCTTCAAGAAAAGAAGGCTCTCCTGCGAAAAGGAGACCACAAGGCTCGAAGCTTTTCCGGAACTCTCTGCAATGGCGAGTGAAAACAAGAACCGAAACAGCTCTCTGAGACACCAGAAATTCCGGTTCCGCCTTTCGTTTCTTTACAGTTTTCGAAATTCTGGAAATGGGGGAAGGTCCTTTTCCACCACGAAATTCTCGTTTTCTCCCTGTACCTCGACGGCAGATTCAATTCATTCTTTTTCCCACTTCTCGGGTCTCTTTTCAAGATTCTTTATAGTCTCCCCGGTCTCAGAGGGTCGTACTGGGTTGGCGCCACGTGTCCCGTTCGTATCCTCTGGTCCTCGGCGTGACTTCTTTTATGAACTTTTTTAGGTGGCGCTCGGAAACCACCGCGGTGGTGGTGGCTGTCCTTCGCCGTGGGATCGGATTCGATAGGGACCAGAACATCGGCGACGATGAAATCATACGAATCACACGTGAATGTTATTTACGGATTCCCCACGGATTTAAATTATGGTAATAGCCATCGACGTGTCCAGATCAGAGAGGAAAATACCTCAATTTGAGCTCTCCGTTGTCAAATTCTCATGCCCACCGACATTAGAGATCTAAGATGTCTAATCACGCGATGATTTGTTCCATTCGAGTTAAAAATTGTCATATTTGATGGTAAATTGGCCTAGAGAAGCCAATTTGAGCACCCGTACCGGCAAAGAATAGCAATTCAGTTATATGTATAGATTTTTGAAAATCAAACTCAACTTCAATCGAGATGCGTATCATCGAAACTAATCTACATATCAATATAATTAGACAAAATTTATCCTTGAAAGATTACGCTCTATACAAAATAATCATTTTGGGGTCTTGGGTTGGATTTCTTTCTGCCAGATATGTTGGGATGGACGGATCTTTGGGTTGGCTTTTGGGGGAATTTTCTAGGGGGTTCTATCCATGAAGACTTTGAAGTTGCTTGTGATGTGTGGATTGACTCTGGAATGTTCCCTGAATTATTAAAGACTTCTCCCCCTACTTTGGCCTTCATCCATTTTGTGACGTGATAGGCATGTAATGTCCTAAGCATCTTAGAAATTCATGGTCGATTCCAACCTAACATGACCGTTTTAGGGTAAAAGATGCATATACAAGTCCTTCAAAGATTTATTATCATCTTCACTACATCGATCGAACATCGACGCACTATTTTGATGTTGTATAAACATTAAAATTAAAAATGCGGCGGAAGGGTTTAGGTTAGCGAGGAAAATAATAAGCACAAAATAAAAATTAATCGAACTATTACTTTTAAAAAATCCAAACATGTGACCTTGTATCCTAAAAAATAATATAAAAATAATCAAATCACATCAAATTCCAACCTTGGAGATCATCTGACTCAGCTTTAGCCTTTATGTCTGATTAGCATGTTATATACGATATTGTATGGATATTTCGATATATTTTCTTGAAACAGAAGTTCAAGTTGCTAATACAAACAACATAATGACAAAGTGTGCTGAGATTATTAGAAATATATATATATATATATATATATATATATATATATATATTCCCTCTTGTTCGAATTGAAAAAAAAAAACAAGAAAGATTGCTTTTGGAGATTATATTGGACATTTCAAAGCACGCAATGGCATCAAAGAACACTTATTGACAAAACTCTTATTTTATTTTAAATTTTGTCTATTATGCCTCGTGCTCTTAGAAGGAATTAAGTGCAATAATTTTGCAAGTGTCCTTCTCAACCTTGCCGATTCGAATGTGGTACCCGAAAATCACATGGTCCCTAAGTAAAACAACATCTATCGTTGGCACCCATTTGGAACTACACCTAGAGAAAGTTGCTCATGCACTAGTTGTGCTATCCCATGAACAAATTTGGGTAAGGCCAGCTCATTTTGGAGTCAAGATACAATTGGAAATTACAAAAAAAAAGTAAAGTAGAGGGTAAGGCTAGCGGTAAACTATGCACTGTGCCCGTGCATGATTTACCTACCATTGCGGCTTGGAATTAAATACGAAGGAATCTCTCTTTTCGGGAGGTGAAGGTGGGGACTTCACGTCCACATGCATTGTGCCCCCACATGAAAAATAAGAGAATATTAAATAATATATAAATGTGTGCCCTTCTAGATCATGTGATTGATCGGCGTGTTTAACCACCACAAGACTAATTAGCTGGCTTAATTTTAAGAGCTAATACAACCAAAATCCTCAATCTTATACCCACTTGTCACATTTATTCAAAACCAATTTTTGCGTCTCAAACAATTTCAAATCAATATATCCGTGTCCCATTTATTCTAAACTAATTTTGATGTTACGAGAAATCTCAAACTGGAATGTCCGTGTCACATTAACTTGTCAGAAAAAATCTTAAATCACCAAAGTCTTAGATCGAAAGATCTGCAAAAATATGATCATTCTGTATCATTTTATGACACGAAAATTGATTTGAAGTATATGTTCGAATTTTTAAATGGAAACAAATGCGGCATAGGGGTAGCGATATGAGCTTTTGACGGTATTAGTCCTAATTTTGTTTAATTGGTCAACAACATCGATTTCCACATGCCTCATTCGATTTTATTAAAGTCGTGAGCAACGCGCATGATCAATCGAAAGGCGAAACGTGATTTCGATGAATGGTGTTTTGTCGTCTTTTTCTCTCTTTTTCTTTCTGGACATTATAGAGAGAGAAGCGCGTGGGCGTCCTTGGGTGGCTGAGCAAGGCCGGACCTCTCGATCCATACAAATCTGTATCCGTACATTTAGTTGGTAAAATAGGCAATTGATTCCCAACGCCCCAACGCCCCAACGCCACGCAAGAACACGATTTGGATGTGACAAAATATTATGAGAAGAAGCTCGAAGCTCTAAATTATAATCATGTTGAAATATTACGACAAAATCAAACCACAATAAAGCGAAAATCAGAAAATAAATCTATCGTCATATTTGCATGATTCGAATGGTGAGGCCAGGAAAAGCAACAAGAAATTCATTTTACTTATAAGCGATGTGACCGATGTTACATTGCACGGTCGAATTCTCACAAACACTTAAAGTTTCTCTCAATTCTTGATTATAGTGTTGACGTCTCTCCATTTCTTCCACACAATCCCTCACTAAGAACTCAAGCTGAGAAAATTTGAACATCGAGCCTTGACGGTAAAGTAGTATAATTGATCAACTAGATTCCAAGAAAAGGAATTAAATCGATGTGCAAATCCTTTTCGAAGCAACTTAAGAAACTTTTATTTCCTCTTTTTATTATAAATGCAAACTCAAGATGTATTTTCAACAACCTCTGCCTTTTAACTTGGCATTGTGAGCAAAGTAAAATAGCTCAGTTGGAAATTGAACTCTTCTTTGGAACCTAAAAAACTCTCTTCTAATTCTCTGATAGCCTTTCGAGGGTCCTTGACCATCACAAACGTCTTTTAAGTTCAAACCACACTTAAATTCTTCATAAACGCGAGTCTTATCAAAAAACGCCATCTCCACCTACACCATTGACTACTCTACAGGGACTCTCAAATTCAACCTTCTCTACCACTAATAAGGAAAAGCATATGTTGTATCAATACCTGTTAGGATATTGAACTTGCATATTGACAAATTCAAATAGTCGCATCTCTATAGGCTCCATCTTGTTAAAAGCTCGCGAACAATTTAGTTATATGCAAGGACTTTCGAAAATCAAACTCAAAATCAATTGAGATACGCATCACTGAAAATAACCGATTCATTCTCTCTCAGTCTGCAAAGCCTCTCATCTCCCAAAAAACCCTTCCCTCTTTTGAAGCTCTCCTGTATGATCTCAACTTCAGTTCATGTAAGCTCTTCTTTTATGTTATTTTTCTTTGCTTTGATTTTTTTCTTTTCTCTTCCAATCTATTCTAGGAGTAGCGTGTGTAAATATATTTTTGCAGTTGATATTGGGTGAACGTGAAGATCAATTCAGCCATTCATTCAATCGATAACCACCAAGGAGGATATTCATGACATGGCTCCAAAATCTCTTCAAGATTAGGCCGTTCTCCTTTCCCAATTTAGATTTAAATCTAGATGGGGGTTTTACTATCCCAATTTAGATTTAGGTTATTTACAAGTATTTGATATGTATTCTTTATTACTGCACAACGATGGCGATGAGGACATTGAACCTAGATGTGCACTGCAAATCACTGCAAATGAAGTAAGGGATTTTGACGTGTGCTCATTACTGAATTTGATAATTGACTATCGAACATTTATGGTGACATATTTGTTATCGAGGGATGAGAGTATGCTTTAGCTGAAGATTGTGTTTTGTTGTTTGGCAATTATTGAAATTTACTAAGCTTGAAGAAGACCTTATTGGTAGCTCTTGAATATTATTATGAAAGAGGAATAGAATCTTTCTTTCGATAACCAAAAAAAGAAAAAAAACTAACCGACACGTTGTAATAGTTAAATAAAATTTATCCACAAAAGATTACGCTCTATACAAAATTACCATTTTTGGGCTTTGGGTTGGATTTATTTCGGCCAGAAATCTTAGGATGGACGGATCTTCGGGTTGGCTTCTGGGGAATTTCCAGGCGTTTCTATTCAAGAAGACTTTTGGAGTTGCTCACGGTGCGCTGGATCGACGCTGGAAGGTTCCCTCAATTGTCAAATCTTATCTGAATGGCAAATTGGACTGCTCATGGCCTCATAAAATTAAAATATCATTTTGGTAGCAAAGCTGGGCGGATGAATCCTACGCAGCCTAGGAATTAATGTTCGATTCCGACCTAACACGACTGTTTTAGGGCAAAAAGACGCATGTTAAGTCCTCCAAAGATTTATCGTCTTCGCTACATAGATCGAACATCGGCGCACGCTTTACAAGGCACAATGCAACGGGAGGGTTTACGTTAGCGAACAAAACAATGGAAATTTTCAAAAAGGGACCTGAAGTGTTATTATTTTCTCAAATAAGGACCCAAAGTGGATATTGTTTCAAATAAAGATTTGAAGTGACATTACTTTTTCAAATAAAAGCTTGAAGTGAATGTTGGTTCAAATAAGAACCTAAAGTGACTATATCCATTTCAAATAAGGGCCTAATTTTCCAACGATCAAAGTATTTTTGTCATTTGCCATTTTCCCTTATTTTTTTCCTTATTTTTCCTTTTTATCTTTCCTACTTCTTCTTCTTCCGCTTCGGCCAATGGTGATGCCCACAGAGGGCGAAGCGACCCTCGCCAGACCGGTTGCCAATAAGGGCCGATGAGGGTCGTCGCCCGCTAGCGAGGGTGGTCGAGCCCTCGCTCGAGGCCGACCCTCACCAGATCTGGTGAGGGTAGCCTTGCTCGTGGTCAGCGAGGGTGGATGAGCCCTCTTTTGGGGCAAGCGAGGCCGACACTCACCAAATCTAGTGAGGGTGGCCTCACCTACTGATCGGTGAGGTCACCTAGCCCTCGTCAGCGTGGGTGAGGCTACCCTCGCCATTTCTAGCGGTGCGCTTGCCTAGGGCCGGTGAGGATTGACCTCGTGGATAGCCCCAAGCGAGGGTCACCTTACTGTGGCTAGCATGGGTGGCCCTCGCTAATGAGGGTAGACGAGGGCAACCCTCACCTAGCCCCGTGGGCGTTACCGGTGGCCGAGATGAAGAACAAGAACCAAAAAAAAAAAAAGTAAAAAGGAAGAAAATGAGGGAAACGGCAAATAATGAAAATATCCTTGACTAGTCGAAAACTTTAAGGCCAGCAACCCGGAGGTCGGGTCTTTATTTAAAACAACCAAAGTCACTTCAAATCGTTATTTGAAACAATCAAGGCTACTTTAGCTTCTTATTTGAAACAAAGTCTACTTCGGATTTTTTTTTGAGAAAATAAATGCACTCCGGGTCTTTTTTTGAAATTTTTCCACAAAACAATGAGCATGAAATATAAATTAATTGAGTGACTACTTAAGAAAAGTTGAACGTATGACCTAAGATCCTGGAAATTTAAAATATATGAAAAATCAAATCACGTCAAAATCCAACGTTAGGGATTATCTGATTAGCATATAACGTATTCATATCGTGTGGATATTTCAATGTCTTTTCTCGAAACATGCGTTCAAGTAGCTGATATAAACAACGCAGCATTGAAGTTTGCTGAGATTACTAGATAAAAAAGTTTAAAAAATAGTTATCTAAGGGAATCAGGAAGTCCTTTTGAAATTCTTTGATGTGGAAAAGATATTAATATTTCCAAAAACGAAACGTTATCCAAGAATTCTTATTGACAAGACCTGGATTTGTTCCTAATTCTATATATTTTGTCTTGTACTCACAGAAGAAATCAAGTGTGATGATTTTTAAAGATGATAATGACACACAATGATCATTGAACTTTAGTCAAATATATAATGTGACCTTAAATTTTTAATTTGTTCAATGTGATCCTTGAATTTTTAGTAAATATTCAAACCAATCCCTAAATTTTATGAAAATAACTAATGTTATTTTTATTAATATAAGTTTCGGGACAACATTGAATATATTTATATAGTCTAAGAATTAATTTGAATATGTATAAAAAATTTACGGACCATATCGGACAAATTAAAAATTCCGGGATGACATTATACATAAGGTAAAAGTTTAGGGATCACATTATACATTAGGTCATAATTAAAAGGCTATTTATTTCCTTTTTGTTTTCTAAATTTTTCTCTCAATCTTGCCTGTTCGAATATTATAGTCAAAGATCACATGCTCCCTAAGTAAACAACAGTTGTCATTTGCGCTCATTTGGACCTACACCAAAAGAAAGTTGCTCGTGTACTAGTTGTGAAATCCATGAAAAATGTGGGTAAGGTCAGCTCATTTTGGAGTCAATATACAATTGGAAATTTAAAAAAAAAAGAAAAGACAGGCTAACGATAAAATCATGACTGAGCTCATGCATGATTTACCTCCCAGCTACCATCACGGATTG
Organism: Eucalyptus grandis; assembly: GCF_016545825.1. Taxonomy (NCBI): domain Eukaryota; kingdom Viridiplantae; phylum Streptophyta; class Magnoliopsida; order Myrtales; family Myrtaceae; genus Eucalyptus; species Eucalyptus grandis. The sequence continues at coordinate 33,898,265 of NC_052619.1, forward strand.
TAATTTAACAAGCTTTCTCTCTCTTTTGAAGGAAGCTGGGGACGTCCCATTAGCATTCATTGTGCCTCCTCCTAAGAGAAGGGGAGGCACAAAACCTCCTAAATTGGTACACTTACGCCATATTTATTTTTAAAGTAATTTTCGTGTCATAAAAATTCTCATTCTGTTACACCTGGTATTGTATTTACCTCCAAACTATTATCAATTCGATTATCTCACCTAGCTCTATGACTTTCTCTATCTAGCCAATGGATCAATGCCACATGTATCTTGCAAACTAATTTCGGTATCATAAAAAAATCCCAAATCACTGAAATCTTAGATCAAAAAATCAGTGGACTTATGTCCTATGTATTCTCCCAAGTTTTGAAAATCTGTTATAATTCATGATTTTCTATAATACGAAAATTAGTTAGGGCATGCGATATAGGTGTATCGATCTGAGATTTTTTGGAATACGAAAATTAATTTGAAGCAAAAGCGGCATAAATGTGCCTATTCAGGATTTTCGACTATGTTAACCGTGATTCCAATTCATTGGTCAACAACATCATCTACGCATGCGTCAACCCTCTCGAATTTATTAAAAGTGTGCAACACGCGTGATTATTCAAAAGGAAAAACATGATTTTTTTTTTTATTTTTTATATGAATGGTCATCTTAGCATCTTTTCTCTTGTCCCTTTGCCGGCCATTTTTCGACATATGTACGCGCATCTTGCCGAGAGGGGAGGGGCAGGTGGGCATCTTGGGCGACATGGGCAAAGTGCCATTGCCATCAAAGTCAAGATGATGGCCTAACAGGGAGACGGAGGGACTGTGCTGGTGAGGCCTCCAACCACACTCGACGTTCGACTCACTGGAGTTTCTTGCAAGGAGGGAGGGACCACGGTCCTTCTGGCTGGCCTACCCGATCCGTACGGCGGACGATATAGGCCGGCGACATTTGGGTGCCGATAGGGGTGGGGACACTCTCGACACCACGAGGACACGGTTTGAACGAGGAAGTATATTATGGAGAGAATCTCGATCTCGATGGGACACGGATTAGCTTGCTTGCATTCCTTTTTTTTTTTTTTTGCTTTTCCTTGTGATGTATCGTGTAATCATTTCGAAATATTAAGATTAAGGATGTGGAATGACAGGAGTAATATTGTTGTAGAAGCAATCAATTGAATAATAATATATCAGAACGTATGAAATGACTAGAACACCGAATTTATATTATTCGATTGGCTAGATTGACATCTACGGGATGAGTGGTAAGGGGCTCTATTATATTATAAATGATGCATTGGAGGTTACAAATCATAGTCGAGTTTCATAAATTTGAAATTATTAATTTCATCTTCAAATCGATTAAGTTCTTTATCTTAATCTTGCAGGATTTTAGCTATATACTTATATCGGATAATTTGAAATCAATGTTGAAATGCGGTCTGATTCACTTAAAAAGCAATTATTTAATTCAAGTCCTATTTCTAACAAGATTTTTGTTTGTCTTGTGAGAAAACACCAACTTCCTAATTCTGGCACAAACTATTTTTTGTTTCATAAAAAAGCATCAACTCTATATTGAGTTCCAATTTTAGCACCAATTTTCTTTTTTTCATAAACAAACATCAGCTTTAGCTTATGTCCCCATTGTCGCCTAAACTTTTTTTTATTCACATAAAAAAGAATCAACTTTCAATCCATAATTTAATTTGGTCCTCGTCAAGTTTTCATTGAGTGCCCACAAAGTGACATGTCAAATCTTTAATGGCATGATTGGATAGAAACTTGATCAGCATGGGTCATCGACCATCCTTTAACCATCGTCGACCGTTCTTGGTGATGGTGGGGGCGACAGTGGGGGCAATGGCAAGGGCTGCAAGCCTTGCTTGCGTTTTCCTTGTTTTATTTGTATTTTTTTAACATAACTTAAATCAAATTTGTATTGAAAAAAAATTAAATTTGGACCAAAACAATATTATTTTAGCCATATCGGCACCACATAGGATAGAGAATATGATATAAAAAGAAGTCACATCGGCCTTTCCTTTAATCAAATTGAACAGAAATAACGAAAGGATTTGATTACACAAATTTGACAAGTTTTAAACTTAATTATCGTAATAAGTTTTAGTATTCAATTGTACTTTCATGATAATTTTTAAGATTTCTAATATATTTATATTCTTAAAGAAAACAACAAAACTAGCTTGATAAAAAAAATGAAGTCCATAAGCGTTTTCATTATAAATACTTAAAAGATGAGATTAAAAACGTTTATGGATTTAAGTTGAATAAACTTTGAAGCTTCATTGAAATTAAAGCTTTGCTTCTTGTTTTGGAAGGGAAAAGAGAAATTGCACCAGAAGATAAGAATATGAAGTTGCACTTCCAAGAGTGAGAAGGGAGTGAGAAGGGAAGATGAATTTTCTCTTCCTTCACTTATTTTAAAGAATAACTTCAACTCATGTTTATTGACAAGGGTTATAATTATGATATGAGGTAATTAGAATTAGAACATTATGACATTCATGATATCATGCATTTATATAATTTGATAGGCTAAGTTATATTATTCATATCTCTTTTATTATCACATTCACTTTTTTAAGATTTCTTTCATCGCTGCACTCGCATAGCCTTGCATTCAAAGCCTATCCGTAGGAAGAGTTTTAAAAATCACAACCGATTACCTTTCAACCAATTCACCCCTTTCTTAGTTACTGCATCCAAGCTTTACACTTTCGTACGCATAATTACACTATTGTACATATTACTTAAGTATTGGCTAACATAAATGAAAAGCGGAGTAAATTTCACCATTCAATTGTGAGACTCCCAAAAAGAAAAAAAAAAAAAAAGTCCACGTGCGATTCTTTTTTCTTGGTCAACGGCTTGACTTGACTGTCGATTCTAGGTCAACTCGAGCCAATTTTACGCGTTTTAGAAAAGAGTGCACCCGTACCTTTTCTTTCCGTGTGGGTTTGGGCAAGCACGCAGGCTCTAGTCCATTTTTGCTGAGACCCGTTTGTTTCACTTGAATCATTTATAAAAATAAATAAATAATATTGTTATCACATTCATGGAAAAATTATATATATAAATTATTATCAATTAAATAAATTTCTTTCATTAATTAATTATTTCATGTGATATAAATGATTATTTTAAAAAATATTTTTCTAAATAATTAATTTTTCACGAAATAAATGAAACCCTAGATTTATTTTCTAGTGGTGAAATTTGTGGACAAGCTACCAACAACAATGTATGTGGATTTACCGAATATTTGGATGAGGTGATTAGGAAGAAGGCGAAAAGTCAACGCTAATCACCTATAGAAAGGAACACAAAATAAATTTATTATGTATATAATTTAAGCTAGAACTAAGTAAATGTTCGGGGTACCACTTTATCTTTCCGATTGCCATGTGGCGAGAAACGTGGCAAAATTCCACCACTCGAACCACGTTCGACCAATAAGCATTAGCTTATTAATTTGTCATACCCAAATTTCATCCGCATGGTAATTTAGAATTTAAGCAATGTATGAAAGAGAAACATCTTCAACTACATCCTCATATGATACGATTTATTTCGAAATTTCATGTGTATTATTCACTAGTCAATCTTATGTCGAGATGATATAGTTGAGACCATTTAGTTTATGTAATTCACAAATACTTGACAAAGTAATATTGAAAATATACAAAATCCTCCCAAAATATATATTTTTCCAATTGGAAAAATTACACTGAATATACATAAATGGGCCGATGACAAAACGAGCCTCCATTATCTCATCTAATGACCCGGCCCGGATCGAACCGGACCGGCCCAACCCATTCTCCCACTCTAGACTAGACCGGGCAGTCCGGAGGACAGCCTTCTCCTCCGTCGGCCTAGGGTTTATGGTTTTTCTTTCCCCCGACACTCTGCGACGACCACCGCCATTTCTGCCGTGAAGCCCCGCCGACGAGCCGCCGAAGATGGCCCTGCAGCCTTTCGGCCGGACGAAGAGCGTCTCGAAGCGGTCGAAGAAGTACCTGGAGGAGGCCCTCTACCGGCGGCTGTTCAGGGATGGCAGCGCCGAGGTCAGCGTCCGTCAGCAGCTCAACCAGTTCCTCAAGAGCTCCAAGCGGGTCTACAAGTGGGAGGTGGGCGACACGCTCAAGAAGCTCCGAGGCCGCGGCCTGTATTACCCCGCTTTCAAGGTGATCGCTTGTTCCTCCGCGCGTGCGTGGGTGGGTGCGTGCGTGCCAGGTGTTTGTTGGTATGCGTCAACGGATGTGGAGAACTGTAAAGTGTCTGCATTTGTTTGGACCGGAATTGCTGCAAATTCTTGCAATGCGTGCGCTGTAGAGAATGCATAAATGTGATGTACTGTGCGTCCAGTAATTCCGTGATTTTTTATTTGTGGTATTCGCAAATTAGTGAAAGAAAAATGAGGATGCCAGAGCATTGGATTTTCCCGTTTCATTGCAAGTACTGGGTTCGTGTCGGCATGTCTTCTTGAAATCCCAGGTCTTGAGTTCGGTTGTTGGGGAAGTTCCTCCTAATTAATGTCATGAAGTTGCTTGTGCGTTGATCATGGAGTTGAATTTGGATGTAAAGGCAGACATGGTGTATTGAGGGTTGAGCATCTTGAGATTTTAGGGAAGTATGAACGGCTAAATTCCTTTATCCTCTCACAATTCACGTTGCTCTCAATTTGATTGTAGTTGTGTGTAGTGGTGTCTGGAAATTAACAGAGAGATTTTATCGTTAGAGGCTCGCATGGATTGTTGAAGCAGAGATATTTTGAAGTGTTACTATGCATCTTATTTTTCGCATTGAGCAGATGATGATAGAACTGAATTTTTTTTTCCTATCCAGATACAAGATCTGTGGGCTGCTTGATAATTATAGAAAATTGCGGGGTTTCAATACTTCTTTTAGTAGATTGATGTGAGGCAGAAACGACTAGCACTCATAAAGCAAAATGGAGAAAATAGAATATTGCACGTGTAATATGCTTCTGTCCATGCTGCTGCAAATTCCATTGATCTTTTGTCTTTCGATTCTTAACATCTTTTCCTTTCTTGGTTCTTACTACACCGATCTTTAAAAGAGAGGATCCATGTGTATCTGTGCTTTTAAATAAAAAAATTGTTAACAATTTTCTTGAATCTCAACATCACAAATTGTTTATCGACAGCTATCAGAGGCCATGGCTGATAGGGGCATGAACAGAACTGTGAGTGATCAAGCCATACATCTCGATTTGGTTGCCAAAGCTAAAGGAATTACAGCTGCAGAGAACTACTTCATAAATCTCCTGAAGCATCGAAGAACCATCTTTCATATGGCGCCCTTTTGAATTGCTATTGTAAGGAACTCATGGTTGAAGAAGCTGAAGGTTTACTTGAAAAGATGAAGGAACTCAACTTAGAGTTGAGCTCTATGCCTTACAACAGCATTATGACTCTTTACACTAGGACAGGTCAGCCTGAAAAGGTCCCTGCCATCATACAGGAGATGAAGTCCAGCCATATTATGCTAGATTCTTTTTCTTACAATATATGGATGAGGGCTCTTGCTGCAACGAGTGACACTTCGGGGGTTGAAAGGGTTGTCGAGGAGATGAAGCGGGATGGTCGAGTTGCTCCAGATTGGACGACATATAGCAACATAGCCTCGATATATGTGGACGCAGGCTTATTTGAGAAAGCCGAGAAGGCTCTTAAGGAATTGGAGAAGATAAATGCACGTAAAAATCTTTCAGCCTATCAGATCTTGATAACCTTGTATGGGAGAACGGGGAACCTGCTTGAAGTTTATCGAGTATGGCGTTCTTTGAGGCTGGCTTTCCCTAAAACTGCAAACATTAGCTATCTGAATATGATCCAAGCATTGGTCAAGTTGAAGGATTTACCAGGTGCTGAGAAGTGTTTCAAAGAATGGGAGTCTGGTTGCACTACTTATGATATGCGCATTGTGAATGTGTTGATTGGTGCATATGCTAAAGAAGGTTCCCTGGAAAAGGCTAAAGATCTCAGGGACAGGGCCCGTAGGACGAGAGGGGCCAAGCCTAATGCAAAAACATGGGAAATCTTTTTAGATTATTATTTGCAAAATGGGGATGTAAAATTAGCTGCAGAATGTGTCGATAATGCGATATCCACAGGCCGAGGAGATGGCAGAAAGTGGGTCCCATCACCTGAAACTGTCAGGACTATGATGGGGCATTTCGAGCAACAGAAGGATGTTGATGGTGCTGAAGGTTTTCTAGAGATTTTGAAGAAGACAGAAGATCCATTAGAAGTTACTGTGTTTGAATCATTGATTAGAACTTATGTTGCCGTTGGAAGGAAAGAACCCACGATGCGCCGGCGGTTAAAGATGGAAAATGTGGAATTGAGTGAAGTGGCCACCAAGCTGCTGGATAAGATATGTGATGAGTGATTCAGACTATGTTGATGCATCTGGATGGTCTTTACCTCTTTTCTTTTGGTTGTGACACAAAATTGTTCCCTTCCTGATTCAACTCAATTGGAAATTCCATCAAACAAAACTGTGCTAATGTTCTGCTTCCAATCATTTCCAAAGAAACTTCCGAAGGCTACATTCGAATGGGCTACTTTAATATATCCCAATGTTTAGATGATATGGGAGATGGCGCATTTTTCTGCCTCTAGATTCTGGAGCATGCTTAAAGTTGCAGAAATGTTTCTTTTTACCGATGGGAGTTTTTAGTGCATGAACTCTCGAGTTATCATGTGCATTTAATTCAGGTATGTTGGTTTTGCCTCCATTATGGTCACATTTTTATTAATGATACTTTTCGCTTTTTGTTTTATATGGTTGACTGTGGGTAATAGAGGGGGCAATTTCCACATCTTACTTATTCTTTGTCTCTTTCCCTGGACATGAGAATTTAAACTGATCTTAATAATGATGGTACAATAAGGGAAACATACTACGGAGAAGATAACTAATGTTACCCAAGGTCATTAGAAGCTTCATTTTTTGTGGTGCTCTCAGATTGGGTCATTCCTTCTCTGTTATCGAGGTTATGTTTTGTGATCTATGTTCTGGTAATGTCAATGTTAGAAAATATTTCTATAATGCGGGCTGACATTAATAGTATAATATCTTTAATTTGTGAAAAATAGGTTGTTCTAGAGTAGATATAATGAATGAGACAATGTATGAATGATAGCTCAAGTACAGCTACGCGATCAAATAATATCAGCTTTGCACATCTCAGTTTGGTAATAGTCTGGTTGGATGGTTGGTGTAGGTCGGAATTTATTAAAATCTGTGATGGATGGGCCCGTCAGTGTACTCTCTATATAGGCTATGATCCCCTCTCCAATTCTCATTTTTAAAGCTTATATTTTATCCATAAGAGGTATCAAAGGAAAGAGAAGGAGAGTAAGACTTAGGCTGCATGGTAACCTTCCCCAGCCCAAGAATTTATATTCTTCTCTTTCCGGAACAAAAAAGAATAGAAACCTGTTTGATAATGGCAACTTAGTTTTTGTTCGAGAACAAAAGTTAGCTTAGGAATGGTTTTGGAATAGAAATGAGAAGTAAAAAACGTTACTTCTTGTTGAACAAGTTTAAGAAATTTTTTCTTTTATTCTTCTCTTGCTAACCGCTAGTGGTAGTTGCCCGCCGTCGCCGCCGTCGTCGGCCGACCGCCGCCGCCGCCATCGGTGGCCGCCGTCGTCGGCCGGCCGCCGCCGCCGCCATCGGATGATCGGCGCGGAGGCCGATTGGCCGTCGCCGCCGCCCGGCCGATTCTTTTACCGCCGCATGCCGGGAGGCTGATGACCCGCCTTCCCATATACGCGCCGCCATGCGTTACCCGCCGCCGCCGGGCCAAGCCAAGCCCGTCGCCCGCCCGAGCTGCCGGAGCCAACCAACCGTCGCCGTCGCCAACCGATTCTTGCCGCCGCCGCCGAGGCCGACCAACCATTGCCGCCGTCGTTGCCGGACGTCGCCGTCGCCGCACGTCGCCGCGGTCGGCCACCCTTTGCCAACTACCGTCGCCGTCGCCGCCGCCTTCCATCGCCGCCGTCGGCGTGCGGCGGCGGCGGCGTTGGCGGTGGCGGTGGTCTACTGGCAAAAATAAAAAAACAAATAAATATAAAAAAGAAAGCTGTTTTTTACCAAACGCATTTCTATTTTTCTAATCTAGAGTAAAAATTTTGTGTAGTTACCAAATGGGTTTTTTACATAGAAATTGTTCTCAGGAATAGAAATAGAAAAGAACTATTTCTGAAAAGAAATTGTTCCTCGGCCAAGAAATGTTACCATGCGTAGCCTTAGTCGCGTGGTTACTCGTCTCGAAGTACTTAAACACCGCGAATCAACTAGCACGACTCAATAAGGTATGTAATTCAAAATAATATTTTAGGTGCTCTAATCTATGTATGGAACTTGGATTGTTGAGTTTCTAATTACGTATGAGAAAATAAAGCGAACCAAGATCCATATATAGATTCGGAACAAATCGATATTGACCTGCCTGGTTGAGTAGTTTAGTCAATTCAGTATCTTTGATTCGTGTGGGACGAACAGGCACGAGACTTGGTCTGCCTCACCTTCTCTTTTAGATGGCTTTGATAAATAAATCGTAATTGTTTAGAATGAGGAATGAAGATTAAGCTACAGCCTACTTCAGAATGTATTCTAATTGGCGTATCCATTGTAGATGACTATTGGAATACATGCCTACACTAACTGGTCCCGAATGAGATGTTTCGATCGCATCACCAAACTTTGGCTATAAGGCATCATGTCATGTAGCTCGCGTAACGCATTTGTCTTGCTATTTTTCTTCTGGCTTGTCGTGTCTGGACTTGAAAATAGCTAGAAACGTGTCTGATTTTCCAAGCTTCGAGCAACAAATCTTGCGAGTGAGAGCATTGAAAGAACTCAACCTCATGTCTGAATCATGGAGAACTTTTTCAACCAACTTTTACAAGATCTTATGAAATTGTCTACAGATAATTCATATGAATCAGGAATATGTATAGAGCTGAACTCAGAAATCTATAGACATTTCTTTCACAAGATGTCAGATTCAACTAATCTTAGCTCCCAAACTTGTCCATGCACCAAAAATAAAAGGGGAAATGAATTTTGACGGTCGAGTATTTTTACGACACAAGTATGAGATTTGACCATTTCAATAAATGTTTACTGTATTTCTTAGCAGTGTTCTTGAGGCTCCTGTTGTGAGGCTCTTGTTGTGCCTTTTTAAACATGTTACGAATCGATCAATGTCCTTAAAACAGCGACAAAATCAATGTTGATTAAGTCCTCGTTGCTCTTGGATTTCTTGTGCTTTTCTTTGGTGCATTTTTTCCTTTGATCAATCCCTGTTCCAACGGTAGGGGCTGTTATTGGTATTAAATGTCTGAAAAGTAGGATCCATCGACAATCCATGTGTCATGCAGGTACATGAACAGATGTTCTTTCAGACCCATTGACCGGATCATCCATGAATCTGATTTAGGAGCTATAAATCTTTGACTGGTAAAGAGAAAGGAAAACGTGTCTAGTGAAGTTAGTACTTAGTAGTCTACGAATCGCTGGCAATGTCAGATCTGGGCGGGCTCCAAATTTCCGTGATGGTTGGTGGGTTTTGGTGGGAGCTCAATTGAAAGAGCAGCAGAGGCAAGCATTGTGGATCCATTGCCAACTATTCTCAACTTCGATTCTTCTGCTTCTTCTTCTCTCTCTCTGTTTTTTTTTTTTTTTTAAATTATCTATGGACACAATTTTTGGCTGCCGTTAGAAACCAGTCTTTAGCTTGGTTTGGTCTTTGTTATTTTGCCAAACCGAAGTTGCTCGCGGCTAGTTCAATCTGGATTGAGACCGAACCTAATTGAACCATGCTCCCCTACACGTTTATGATGTTCTACTGATACATGGATTAGACAGATAAACGTCTCAACTATTGGTTCCAAATTGCAATCCTGTGTTTTACATTTTCGATTAAGAGATTGTACAAGGAAATTGCGTATTTTTGTTTCTATTCCAAATCTATTTTCGGGAACAAATTTATTTTCGAGAATAAAAAAAAATTACCAACATGTTTTTATTCTATTTTTGTTCCGGAAAACGAAAATAACATAAATACATTCCTAGGATTATTACCAAATGCACTATAAGTGTATCTTTTCGAACTTTTGGTACTTAAGAATCTACCCTTGCTTACTTTTGACACTTGTATATTTTAGCCGATAGAAATGTAAACATTCATTATAGTTCTTGAAAGAGAATTTTCATCACAACAACTCCTGTTCATGTAAGAGAAAGACTACATGACATTTCACATAATCAAAAGTTGAGTAGATCTCGACGCATCCAACTTTGTATAAGCATCCCCTTGAAAAATTGCAACAAAATGATTCTTTTTAAGGATCACCCCCATCGGCGAATTGCACCAACCATCTCAACTCCTCAGTCCCTCCATCTCCCTTCACCGGCCACCAGTGGAACAGCCGCTTTCCACCATTGCCAACCACTGATTATAGTTGACCTCTCTTCCCCCCAACACACACACCAACACACAGTTAGTCTCTCTCTTTCCTTCCGGACCTCCAATTTCAGTATGCCGTTGCCATTTTGATCCAGAGGGCAGTATAACCTAGGGATAAGCATAGTCTAGGTGGGTAGTTCCCACCCACTCAAGACCGATTCCAAAAATTTGATACTGATCCCCAATCCCTGCAAAATTGCATTAATTAATTAATGTCATGGTGGTCTAGTTTCTATTTAGAACACCAAAGCCTGTGCGACTTTATATTTGGGTTGCATTGTGAGTCATGGGTTTTGATTAAGAAATGAAAATTATAGGGCAGAATAAATAGAAAATACTCGTTAACTAAAAACTTAATTTTTTCGAAAGTCATGATGTAATCCTCTTAGAGTTTCACGTATTGAAAACATGTGGAGAATTAAACTTCATTTCCACATAAGTTAAAACATTAATCACTCAATCCATCTATTTTCAACGTCAACCTAATTTAATCATGGGAATAATTAAGAAGAGACCTAATTATACTTTTAAAATGAGCCGTTGGCTCTTAATTTCGTATGATGATGACAAAGCATTGTAAGATTTATGGATATCTCCAAGCAATTCTCTCATTTCTCTTTGTTTATTTGTTTTGTCTTAGTTGAGAAAGCAAATAAATGGATTATTAAAATGAAAAAAAAAGTAGGGAGTTAATCCTATTATACACCTAAGAGATAAAATTAGTCAACAATATCCAATAATTATAAATATACATATATGCATATATATTTGGTTGAAAAATTACAAAATAACTAAGTGATTGAGATGAAAATTATATATATATATATGATGGATGGATG
>NC_052619.1:34576923-34638564 GCF_016545825.1 Eucalyptus grandis
GTTCATGGAATTTGATGAAGAGGCACAGGGCTAAGAAAGACTTGCAAGGAAATGACAAAAATTGACTTTGATAGACGTATGAAGTGTTCCACAAGTTGCATTGTGAAAAAGCTAGTACGAACACCTAGAGGGGAGTGAATAGGTGTAAAAATAAATCTTGGCAAATATATGTGGAATAAAATAAACTTCGAGTAAAAGAAAGGAGTTAGGGAAGAGAATAAGAACACAAGATTTATAATGGTTCGGCTTAATCCAAGCCTACGTCCACTCTCCCACACTAACAGCCTTCTTGGCTGGATTCCACTATGTAATCAACAAGAGATTACAACTTCGAGTGCAAACACTTAGTAGTAGATCACACTATCTCACTAAGTCACTCTTTTGATATTTCTCTCACGATCACAAACGTTTAAGCTCTTAAGAGACAAGTATATGGTCGAAAGTCGCTCAGACTTTGGAATTATAAATTCTACGCTCCGTCTCGTACTTGCTCATCGGTCCATGATCTCCTTAAATACTCCTCCACTTCCAAACTACCCGTTGGACAGTATCCCGAAGAATCGTCTTCCAATATATCCATTGGACAGTTCTGTATCTAGAAGATTTGGTAGCCGTTGAGTGACAAAGGTAAAATCCCAAATTGATTCCGATCGCCCGTACAAACGAAATCTTGGTTTCCATAAGTAAAGCTTCTTCGTATAGAAAGTTCTTGTCTTCAAGATCCAATCGTCAATCAATTAGATTGAATCAATCAAATCAATCTTGATGTGGAATCCAAACCAAATCACTAGCCGTTATATGATTGGGCTTGAGTTATGATTCATCAAATCTGATGTAAAGTCTGAGAGCAATAGACTTTACAATATGAGTCTGAGAGCAATAGACTTTACAATCTGAGTCTGAACATATTCTGCTTCTGAACAGATTTAGCTTTAAGGTCTGTACCCAGTTCAGCTTCAGCATAGAGTTTGTCTTCTGGTTCTTCATTCAACATAGAGTCTGTCTTTTGGTTCATCATTCACGGTTCTGGTTTCAGCGATTGACAGATAGGCTGTCTTCTGGTTCATCATTCACGTTCGAGTCTTGAGTGAATTAGTCGAGTGAGTGAGTTTGGGTCTTCAGATGTCTTGAGAATCTTCAGACTTTGATACTAAAGTCTGGCAGTCTTCAGACTTTGACACAGAAGTCTGGAAATCTTCAAAATATACTCTGGACATGAGTTACATTCAGTCTTCTGGTCGTCTTCGCACTTTGACAATATTCTTTACATGTTCTATCATCTGCATGGTCTATTACTCAACCATCAAACATGTTAGTAGCCTTTGATTTATTTTGTCATCTTCAAAACATCATAAGGGATTTCCTAACAATCTCCCCTTTTTGATGATGACAAAACAATCTCTGAATATGCAGATTTGTAAACACGCTTTTAAAAATATTAATTTAAATCAAAGGATATCAGAAGATAGCAAATAGATTGAGCATAAAAATATATAGAAAAATAATCGCAGCTCAATATTATGCAATAATATCAACCAATCAGCACATATGCATATTCATATCTTCTCCCCCTTTTTGTCATAATCAAAAAGCGATAATAATGAAAAAAGTATCACGTAGAGAATATAAAATGACATATAATTTCCAAAAAGATCAGCTTTTATAAAACAAGTCGAATATTAAAGATATGCAAGATAGCTCATTTCAATCATATATATATCAGGAAATATCCAATGAAAATCACAGATGCATCATGAAATTCACGTACCCTTTTTGTCATAATAAAATGATAATATCAGTAAGAGATTTGTTAATGACAAAAGGTAATAAAAGATGCACTAACCGGATTTTTTTTGAACAAATTCTGACACATTTACCTTTCATTCCATCCATAATAAGATCATGATCAATCCAAAAAGATTTTTCCATAATTGATCAATGCTCCCCCTCAATTTGTTGCCTTTTTGAGATGATCACGATTCTTTTCCTTTTCTTTTGGATTTGATTTCCCCCCCTGTGATCATGACAATATTTGCGAATAGAAACAATTGTTGCAATTGTCGTAGGAGATATTTTCTGATTGCACCAAAATTTGCGTAGATTCGCAATCATCCTTCTCTTAAAGAATTTCCTGCAATCAACTCATTTCCTTTTTTGGTATCCATTAATTTGGATCATTCCTTGACGTTAGAGCAAAATATAAAATCTCCATAATCAAATATTCTTTCTTAATTCATCATCACAAAGTATTCAAAGAAAGAATATTATGCACAATGATATTTTGAAAAATATATTCTCACTTAGTCATAGTACGATAAAAACAGAGAGAATAAAATCTTTGAATATCTAAGAATATCTTGCATCGTCACGTAAAACAGATTTTCACTTTGCAAAATATGATTAAATTTGAGAGTATAAAATTAGACAAAATAATCTGAATTATCTCAAATAATCAAATCTCAATTCACAAATTACAAAAACAAATCATACGATTCTTTCTTCAATAGAGCAAGATATGATCATTATAAAATCTCAATCAACTAAGGATATATCGAATTTCAAGCATAATGAGAAATTTTAAATTGTGTACTCAAACCAAATTGAGAATAAAAAATTCCTTGCCAAATCCTCTTTCTTCTTTCTTCTTTATATCCTGCAAAAATAACTCATCTTTTCTTTGGTACCCATTTTTTCTTGGGTCCATGAGAGTTAGCAGAATATGCTTCTTTTATCCAATTTTTCTTAATAGGTCTCCAGACTTTAGGACAATCTTTCTCAAAATGTTCCAAATTTCCACAATTTGAACACTTAAGGGCATTTAGACCAACAGGTTTTACAAACACTTTAACAAGCAAATCTTGATTTTCTTTTGTTTGTAGAAAACCTTTTTGCAAAATTTCAAACTTTTCTTTTTGAGAAAGATCATGTTGCCTAAGCCGAAAATTCTCCTTTTTAAGTTCGGAGATTCTTTTAAGAGAAGATTTGAGATTTGAACAAAGCTCATTTATATACTTTGAAACTTTGAGAGGAATTTTTGAATTGCTTACCTCGATTTCCTCATCGGATTCTGAGTCTGTGTCCGAGTCAGACTCTGATTCTGAGTCTATGTCTAAGTCAGACTCAGATTCTGAATGTGCCATCAAGCATATATTTTCTTGCTCATCATCTTCTTTCATGATTCTTTTCTGACCATTATGCTTGTATTGACTTCTTCCATCGAAATTCCTTCATTTTCTATTCAGATTTTTGAATTTCTTGACCATAAAGGCAAGTTCTTCATCGTCCAAGTCATTTTCTGAGTCTGTTTCATCAAAAACAGCATTAGATATTAAAGCAATGGACTTCTTACCTTCGGGATCTTCATCATTAAGTTGTTTCACTTCATAGGATTGAAGAGTGCCAATCAATTCAACAACAGTGAGTGGCATAATCCTTTGAGTCTCCCAGATTGAGGTCTTGACATGGTTCCAATCTTTTGAGAGACCTCGCAAGAGTTTGTTGACCTTCATCGAGGAAGAAATTGGATGACCTTGATATTCCAAACCGTTTACAATTTCTGTAAAACGATCGAACATATCTCCAATCGACTCTCCTTGCTTCATCTTGAAGGATTCATATTTGCCGAGTAGGAAGTTTACTTTTGTCTCTTTTACACAATCGGTCCCTTCATATGTAACATGAAGTTTATCCCAAACTTCTTTTGTTATTTCACATGAAGAGATTCTATTATATTCAGTAGGAGACAATGCGCAATATAAAGAATAAATAGCTTTTGCATCAAGCGCTTCTCTTTTGGACATCTCCGTCCGAGACATTGGAGCGGGGGGTTTGGATTCTTTGTCTTTGCCATTCTTATTTGATGTAGATGCAGCAGTGGGGTTGATTCCTCTTTCCACAACATCCCATTGTAAGAGATCTCTGGATCTTAGGAATGCTTTCATTTTGTTCTTCCATACGTCGTATTCCTTTCCAACAAAATATGGTGGCCTTGTGTTGCTTTGCCTTCCATAAGTCCTGGTGCCAACATACTAGCCATAAAGAATCTTTAGCTCAAAAGTAAAAACACTTTTATAAACCGAGCACTTGGCTCTGATACCAATTGAAAAAGCTAGTACGAACACCTAGAGGGGAGTGAATAGGTGTAAAAATAAATCTTGGCAAATATATGCGGAATA
The DNA here is from genome assembly GCF_016545825.1 of Eucalyptus grandis. NCBI lineage: Eukaryota > Viridiplantae > Streptophyta > Magnoliopsida > Myrtales > Myrtaceae > Eucalyptus > Eucalyptus grandis. Next base: position 34,581,099 of record NC_052619.1, read on the forward strand.
AAATAAACTTCGAGTAAAACAAAGGAGTCAGGGAAGAGAATAAGAACACAAGATTTATAGTGGTTCGACTTAATCCAAGCATACGTCCACTCTTCCACGCTAACAACCTTCTTGGCTAGATTCCACTATGCAATCAACAAGAGATTACAACTTCGAGTGCAAACACTTAGTAGTAGATCACACTATCTCACTAAGTCACTCTTTTGGTATTTCTCTCACGATCACAAACGTTTAAGCTCTCAAGAGACAAGTATATGATCGAAAATCGCTCAGACTTTGGAATTATAAATTCTACGCTCCATCTCTTACTTGCTCATCGGTCCATGATCTCCTTAAATACTCCTCCACTTCCAAACTACCGTTGGACAGTATCCTGGAGAATCGTCTTCCAATATACCCATTGGATAGCTCTGTATCTAGAAGATTTGGTAGCCGTTGAGTGACAAAGGTAAAATCCCAAATTGATTCCGATCGCCCATACAAACGAAATCTTGGTTTCCATAAGTAAAGCTTCTTCGTATAGAAAGTTCTTGTCTTCAAGATCCAATCGTCAATCAATTAGATTGAATCAATCAAATCAATCTTGATGTGGAATCCAAATCAGATCACTAGCCGTTGTATGATTGGGCTTGAGTTATGATTCATCAAATCTGGATGTAAAGTCTGAGAGCAATAGACTTTACAATCTGAGTCTGAGTGCAATAGACTTTACAATCTGAGTCTGAACATATTCTGCTTCTGAACAGATTTAGCTTTAAGGTCTGTACCCAGTTCAGCTTCAGTATAGAGTCTGTCTTCTGGTTCAGTTTCAGCATATAGGCTGTCTTCTGGTTCATCATTCACGTTCAGTCTGGAATTAGTCAGAGTGAGCAGACTTCTGATGTAGAACAGACTTTGATACTAAAGTCTGGCAGTCTTCAGACTTTGACACAGAAGTCTGGAAATCTTCAAAATATACTCTGGACATGAGTTACATTCAGTCTTCTGGTCGTCTTCGCACTTTGACAATATCATTTACATGTTCTATCATCTGCATGGTCTATTACTCAACCATCAAACATGTTAGTAGCCTTTGATTTATTTTGTCATCTTCAAAACATCATAAGGGATTTCCCTAACACATTGTACTACGTGAAAACCGACCATTTGGAAAGAGTCCTACACTCAAGCTACTAACTAATTATCATAATTCTGTTCACAATGGAGACTACTTGTACACTTATAACAATCGTAAATATAAAGATGCTGGTCCAATCCTTGATGCACAATAGATTGGCACATCAAGAATTTTCCAAGTTGGAAATTGAAAGTCACATGTTCAGATTCCACCAACTGTGTGTAAGCTATTTTGGGATTGCAATTAACTGAAAGTTCTCGGAACTTGATGAAGAGGCAAAGGGCTAAGAAAAACTTAAAAGGAGATAGGACAAATTGACTTTGAGAGAAGGACATATAAAGTCTTCCATAAGTTGCATTGTACTATGCGAAAACCAATCACTTTACAAAACATAAATGGAAATTTGGAAAGATTCATATGTTCCAGCTATTGGCTAGATATTATAATTGCCTTCGTGAGGAAGACAGCTTATATACGTGCAATGGGTGGAAAAGTAAAGATGCTGGTCCAGTCCTCTATCTCGGCACAATTGATCGGCTCATTAGGAGATTTCCAAGTTAAAAGTCGAAAGTCATATGTTTAGATTTTGCCATTTACATGCAAACTACTTTGGGTATTACAATAAGCTGAAAGTTCATGGAAGGTGATAAAGTGGCAGATGGCAAAGAAAGACTTACAAGGGAACATAAAAAATTGAATTTAGGAGAATGACATATGAAGTCTTCCACAAGTTGCATTGTACTATGTGAAAATCAAGCACTTTACACAACTTCATAGAGAATCTAGAAAGATTATGATGTTACAGCTACAAGCTAGGTACTATATTTTCCTTCACAATGAAGACAACTTATTACACTTTCAACAATAAACATGCTGGTCCAATCCTATGAATTGATACAATTAGTTTGGGGTAAGTAGATTTCCAAGTTAAGAACTGGAAGTCACAAATTCAATTTTCACCTACCGCCTGAAATTGTTGAGTTAGGGTCACCTGTACAGGTAAAAGACCCGCACTTAATCAGTTCAAGGGTTAACAAATTGTTCTGACGGGCCTTCAGTTAGACAGCCTACTTGCGCTTGTCTAGCTAGATTACCAAAAATAAAAAGGTGTTGGCCATGGAAAATATATATATATATATATATATATATATATATATATATATATATATATATATATATATATATATATATAGTCCATATTTGTGATTTGTTTAGTTTATTTTTGGAAAAATCTTGGCCGGGCAACGGTGTAGTCTTAACCCCATATTTCACTCCAGTTTCCTTGGGAAATGGTGGGACTTTGAGTGGAATTTGTTCAATTTTTTATTTATTCAGAATTAAACTTTTCCTTTCAAATTTCCTACATGGACTTGAAGTTGTCTCATTAGAAATATATATTATATAAATATTAAGAACAAAATTATTCATTTCTGTCTTCCATGAAATGCCTACAAACTCGGTTTCTCAATTCAGTAAAAATAAGTCATCAACAAATGGCAATTAACGAGGAAATTACTTTGATGTGGTCTAATTCTAAAAAACTCTAAATAAGACCAAATAAAAACAATGATGAACTTAATCAAGAAACAAGGTCAAGTAAAGTTTCTATTCACTCCTCGAGTGAGTTTTATATTTAAGTAAATATTCAAAGATAAAAAAAAAAAAAGGTCACCTACGATAATTAGTTCTTATTGGTTTCATTTCCTTTGTGGAAGAAAGAATTAGGGGTTGTTTGTTTGTGTTCTTTATTTTTGTTTATGAACACAATTTGTGTTTTTTGTTCTAGGGAACAAAAAAAGAATAGAAACACGTTTGTTTACATTTTTGTTCCAAATGTATTTTTTTGTTCCCCGAGAACACATTTGGAACAGAAAAAAGAAAAAGAAAACTTGTTTCTTATTTTTGGAACACTTCCGAGAAACAATTTTTCTCTCTTCTATTTTTTTCTGCTATTTCTTTCCTTTTTCTTTTCTTCTTCTTTTTTCTTTGGCCGATCATCGGCCTCGGCCATGGCTAGCGGCCGGGTTGAGGGCCGGCGACCTCGCGGGCGTCGCGACCCCCCTGGCGAGGCTCAACCTCACCTTGCTTGGGCGGCTCGAGCTCGCCTAGATTCGGCGAGCCGAGCTCGCTCAGCCACTAGCGAGGCCGACCTCGTGCCGACCGGCGAGGCTCGGCCTCACCTTGGCTGGGCAAGCTCGGGCTCGCCCCCGATCTCGACGAGGCCAAGCTCGCCCGGCCACCGGCGAGGCTCGGCCTCGCCGTGGGTCGGCAAGCCTCGCCATGGTTGGGCGAGGCCGCCGGCCTCGTCGGCTGGTCGCCGTCCATGGCCGAGGCCGGTGACCAGCCAAAAGGAAGGAAAAAAAAAAAAAAAGAAAAAAAGGAAAAGAAAAAATAAAAAGAAAAAATAAAATATAAAAACAGAAAAAATAAAATAAAAAAATTAAAAAATTAAAAAAAGAAACAAAAAAATTATACAAGTTTACCAAACGTGTCTTGTTTTTTTTTCTATTCCAGAACAAGTTTATCAAATGCGTTTCTTACGTTCAAAAATTGTTCCCGAATAGAAATAGTTTTTCTATTTTTGTTCTATAGAATAATCTTTGAACATAAACGTTACCAAACGCACCCTTAGTGTCCTTATTTGAGAACTTTCAATCTAAGAAATAGTTTCTAGGCGCCAATTGCATCTCAATGGCATTTTGTGGTAAAAAAGGCACCATCATTCTTGAGGAACAACGGTGGGGTTAGCTTTAGCAAGGTTCTTTATTTTTCTAGATACAGGAGAGTTCCATGAAGCCCGCATGTTTAGGAATTAGAGGGACACTTATTTCTGGATTGATGGATTGGTAGGAAAGATGGAATGGCAGTGTCGTTCATTGGCATTCCTATCGATCCCTATCCGTCCTTGGGTTGAGATAACTGCAAGGGCATATTCATGGAACTTAGAGTAGAGAAGACTAAGGGTGCATTTGGTAACATTTCTGTTCAAAAATTGTTCCAGAGAACAAAAATAGAAAAAACTATTTCTGTTCCGAGGAATAATTTTTTAACAGAAGAATGCGTTTGGTAAACTTGTTTCTGGAATAGAAAAAGAAAAAGAACACGTTTGGTAAACTTGTATAATTTTTTTGTTTCTTTTAATATTTTTATTTTATTTTTTCATTTTTATTTTTCTTTTTCCTTTTTCATTTTCCCTTTTTTCTTTTTTCTTTTTCCTTCCTTTTGGCCGGTCGTCGGCCTTGGCCATGGTTGGTGACCGGTCAAGAGGGCCGTGGCCTCGCCGGATCTAGGTGACGCTCGGCCTTGCCGGGGGCCGGTGATGCTCCGGCGAGGTCGCCAGCCCTTGACGGCGTCACCGGCACTTGATGGCCGGTCGCCAACCATGGCGACCGGCCAAAGAAAAAGAACAAGAAAAGAAAAGAAAAGAAAAGAAAGAGGAGAAAATAATAGGAGAGGAAAAATTATTTCTGGAAAATGTTTCGGGAACAAAAATAAGTTTTTTTTTTTTTTTTTGTTTCTTGTTTCGTTACAAATGTGTTCCTAGAAACAAAAAATAGATTTGGAATAAAAACGTAAACAAACGCGTTTTTATTCTTTTTCTGTTCCCCGGAAAAAAAAAAAAACATGAATTTTGTTTATGAACAGAAAAAATGAACACCAACAAACACCCCCTAAGAAGACTAGGAAAACTTCAAATCGACTTAGTCAACTACCTTGGCAAGTTTTCCATAAGTCGCGTTATTAATTAATGCAGTCTATATTCGTGCACTGAGGCTTTGAGCAGCGCAGTTTTTACGTCAACAAAAATCATTCTGGAGAAGTACTACCATTTAAAAACAAAAACAAAAAATAATAAATACTTAAGTCAGAAGATTTTGCACGCAATGGTTCGTATGAATGTAGTGAGAGGTATAAGGCATATGGAGAGGCATGACTGGCAAAATGGATAACGCTCTCGCTAGACCGCCGCGGAGACTGAACAAGCCATCACTTTGTGTTGGAAAAGCTATAGAATCAAAAGTTGCGCGTTATAGATAAGACCGAAACCGCTTGTGATCATCTTAGATACACAGGGAAACCCACTTTCGTCGGAGTCAATCGCGAAGATCCTGCACTTTATCTAATCCCAAGTGCTCAGCCATCATTATCTTTTATATCTTGCAGACCTTAAAAGGACATAACCATGTCGTCCCCAAGATCGAACCTCATTCTCATTCTCAAGGATACACGGTCGACATTGGTTTCCCTGTTTAATCATTATAAGGAACACCACCACCACCACCATCATCATCATAAAAACTCCGACACTTGGTCATCCAATATTTGATATTCTTACGACGATCCATGCAGCCGTAGTTCTTTTTGTCCACTCAAAGTTGTATGATCTAAGTATAGTTCATGGATGCTCTGTGATGCATGTTATTGAAGCCATGAAGTTGATAAACCAAATTGAGGTATGTAGACATCTATTTTTATCCTTTTCCCATTCAAATTATGAAGGTCATTTCCCCCTCTCTAGCACTAAAAGAAATTACTGGAGTTGGGAGGAAAGAGCCACCACTGTCCTGGCTGCCCCCTAGATCCGCCCCAGATTAAACGCTCTAGGCATAACTTTAGAAGTTATTTGTGTCATTTTCATCCTTTAGCAATGACAAGACGAAATTGGTACACGAGTGACTTCATCCAGTGGATATGTGGCGATCGATCTAATTTCGATGTGATGAATAAGATTGATGCTATATCATTTAATTAAGTACTTGGAAATATGAAACAGTTGGCATCCTCTATCACTATTATTTTCTTAAGACATAATGAATAATCTCAACAGTCCAAAAATAGACAAGGGAAGGGAAATTCATAAGCCTTTTTCGATTGCCATGGTGGTTTCTCATTCTCCTCGCCAAGCCAGACCAGCTACAACGATTTAGGATCCAGCTCCTCTTTTTGAGGGATTGTTTCTTCAGGAAAACGATAAGAGATAAAATAAGACTCCCACAAAATCCAACCTTTTATACCAAATACAAACAAGTTTTCCTTTGGCTCACCAAAAGAATTAAACAAAAAAAAAAGAAAAAAGAAAAGGAACTCTCATTCATCAATATCCACCTTGGTCGTTAATAATTCTGAGGATGCCTATTGCAATTAACTGAAAGTTCATGGAACTTGATGAACATGCAAAGGGCAAAGAAAGACTTATAAGGAGACATCAAAAATTGACTTTACGACAAAGATGTATGAGGTCCTTCAAAATTTGCATTGTTGTATTATTTGGAGTGGCGCAGTTGATTGGAGTGTCAAGAGATTTATAAGTTAGGAATTGTAAGTCACAGGTTCAATTCTACCAACCGCATGCAAAATTCTACCAGCTGCATGCAAATTGCTTTGGTTACAACAATAAACTAATAGTTTATAGAATTAGATGAAGAGGCACAGGGCTAATAAAGACTTGCAAGGAAACGACAAATATTGACTTTGATAGTTTGTGGAACCTGATGAAGAGACAGAGGGTTAAGAAAGTCTTACGAGGAAACAACAAAATTGACTATAAGAAAGACGTATGAAGTGTTCCACAAGTTGCATTGTACTACGTGAAAACCGACCATTTAGAAAGAGTCCTACATTTAAGCTAATACCTAAATATCATAATTCTGCTCACGATGGAGACTACTTGTATACTTATAACAAACGTAAATATAAAGTGCCGGTCCAATCCTCGATGCACAATCGATTGGCACATCAAGAATTTTCCAAGTTGGAAATTGAAAGTCACGTGTTCAGATTCCACCAACTGTGTGTAAGCTATTTTGGGATTGCAATTACCTGAAAGTTCTTGGAACTTGATGACGAGGCAAAGGGCTAAGAAAAACTTAAAAGGAGATAGCACAAATTGACTTTGCGAGAAAGACATATAAAGTAAAGATGTCTGGCTTGACTTTGCATTATACTATGCAAAAACCAACCACTTTACAAAACATAAATGGAAATTAGGAAAGATTCATATGTTCTTGCTATTGGCTAGATATTATAATTGCCTTCATGAGGGAGACAACTTGTATACGTGCAATGGGTGAAAAAGTAAAGATGCCGGTCCAATCCTCTATGCCGGCACAATTGATCGGCTCGTCTGGAGATTTCCAAGTTAAAAATTGAAAGTCACATTTTCGGACTTTACCACTTATGTGCAAACTACTTTGGGTATTACAATAAACCGAAAGTTCACAGAACTTGATGAAGAGGCAAATGGCTAAGAAAGACTTACAAGAGAACATCAAAAATTAAATTTAGGAGAACGAGATATGAAGTCTTCCACAAATTGCATTGTAACATGTGAAAATCAACCACTTTACAAAACTTCATAGAAAATCTAGAAAGATTAAATTTTTTCAACTACTAGCTAGATAATATATTTTCCTTCTATCGATCAAATACGACTTTAGCAGAATCAAATACGACTTTAGCACGATCCAAACTATTGGGTGGCTTTTAGGGGCTGTCGTACGTTTAACTCATGGTTGATAATTTTCGATTCACATTTATGTCACTTCAAATCATAGGTGACCCTCGTTTGCCATGTAATTGCGAGGAATCAATTACTAACCTAGAGTACAAGATCAATAGGAAAACAATTCATTTTCCTTCACAACGAATATTGTAATCGTGCAAAATCACCCGCCAATCGACTACGTACTTATGTCGAATCGATTTATATTTGCTGCAATATAAATTATTCATTTCTCTCTTCCATAAAATGCCTACAATCTTCTACTAATTAAGCTGAATTATTAATTAACCAAATGTTATGTGCCATGTTGCTTTTGAAGTGATACTAAAGGCTCAAAATGCATAGTTTTTTTAAAGCACTTACAAGCGTTTGGCTAGCATTGTCCTTCTTATTATTCTCTCTTTGCTTTAATTGTTCCGTGACACTTTAATTCTTTCCCCTTTGCTATAACAAAAATGATATCTAACATGACTTTCACATAATAAAATATAGATTTGCGTTCTCAATTTAGTAAAACTAAGTCATCAACAAAGGGCAATTAACGAGAAAATCTCTTTGATGTGGTCTAATTCCAAATAACTCTAAATAAGATCGAATAAAAAACATGACAAACTTAATCAAGAAAAAAAGGTCTAGTCAAGTTTCTACTCACTCCTCAAATGAGTTTTATATTTAAGTAATTATTCAAAGATTACAAAAGTTCACTTGCAATAATTAGTTCTTATTGGTTTCATTTCCTTTCTGGAAGAAAAAATCAGTGTCCTTATTTGAGAACTTTGTATATGAGAAATAGTCTCTGGTTGCCAATTGCATCTCAATGGCACTTTGTGATAAAAACTGTACCATTACTCTTAAGGGGTAACGGTGGGGTTTGCTTTAGCAAGGTTCTTTATTTTTCTAGATATACGAGAGTTCCATGAAGCCTGCATGTTTAGGAATTAGACTCACAAGGGAACATCAAAAATTTAACTTTAGGAGAACGAGGAATGAAGTCTTCTACAAGTTGCATTATACTATGCGAAAATCAATCACTTTACAAAACTTCATAGAAAATCTTGAAAGATTATGATGTTTCAGCTACTAGCAAGTTAAGTAGCATCGATACGAACACGGACACGCGATACGCGACACGATATGACATGACACGCTGACGCGACAATTTTTAAAAATAGAAAATTTCGATACGTTGGGACACATTATATGTTAAATAAATATTTTTATATATACATAATAATTCAAATCAAATTAATTAAATTTAAATTTATAAATAATTAATTAATTAATTTGAAAAAATCTCAAATGAATTTATGAGCCCTCCATCCCACTAAAGCCTAGGGGTGAGCATGGTCCGGGTTGGTCCGGGCCACCCCTAACCCTAGGACCAACCATGCAGTGTCGGTCCTCAATTTTAGGACTGAGGACCGACTTATTGAGCCTGGGACAAGGACCGGACCGACCCAATGGGTTCGGTCCGGTTCAGTTCAACCCGAGACCAATCAATAATTTATTTCGTCTTGTTTTTATACTCCCTAAAAAAGTAAACCTACAAATTCAAATTACACATCCATCCATAATGCGGCATTGTGTAACTAAACTATAAATACCAATACATATTCAACAAATTTAAGATGACACAATAATAGAAATTTCGTACCTGCTAACGCTCATCGAGATATGGGACAAGATAGGGTCCACAATACGGCGAGCGAGATGTTGCTACTTTTGATTTTGCCAAATTGACGAACAAAGAAGACAGAATAGAAGAGAACGTACTTTGGGGAAGGAAGCCGTGAGGAGATTTACGGCATAAACTTCGCGCCATTTCGGATGTCGTGAGTCCATGACTGTGAGGAGTCCTTGGTCCTCACTATGAAGAACATACTCTGAACTGTGGAGGAGGAGACCATGAAGACATTTACGGCGTAAACTTCATGCCTTATGAAATTTGATGCCGTCTATTTGTGACTTGTGAGCTGAGGAGTCAACAGCTTTGACATCATTTTACTTAGGTTTTTTTTTTTTTTTTTTTTTTTTTTTTTGAATAGACATTTTACTTAGATTTGAATATATAAAAGAATTATAAATAATATAATATAATAATATACGTTGGTCCAGGGGTTGGACCAACCCAAACTCTCGGACCAATGACCAACCCGCATAGTGTTGGTCCTGAAATTTCAGGACCAAGGATCGACCCGGTCCCCTTGGGAACCGGACCAAGACCGGCAGGGTTGGGCTGGTCCAGGGTCGGTCCAGGGTCAACCCTAAACCACTGCTCACCCCTACTAAAGCCACCGCGGCTTTTTAGCAATTTATTCAAACACAGGAAGCCTTTACTTCCCCTGGCCCCCAAGTCAAATCCCTCCCTTCCCCACTGCTTCCAATTAAATTTCGCCGTCTCCCCAGACGCCTCATCATCACCACCGCCCATTTCCAATAATTCAAAAAAGCAACACTGCAAAATTTGATGATCCAACGGCCAAGATCGAATTTGGCTCGGGCCCCATGGCCAATCATGCGCTCCCAAAAACGTGCCCCTCCCCCAAAATCAAAATAATTTAAGAATGACAAAAAAAAAAAAAAAAAAAAAGAAAGAAAAGAAGAGCGAGGACGGGAGTGGGTGATGTGATTCGTCTTCTCTGCAACTGCGACGTCGACACGCACCACTTCAAACCTCCCCCCACCGCTTTTGACGTGAATAATCTCCACCACCACCATATAATCCTTCGATCATTGCTTTTCCGACTCGAGATCTCTCCCAAGTTCCCAACTTTCGTCTCATCCTGACATACCCATTTGCTCCTTTCGCTGGAATTGTAGCGCCGCCACCGCCGCGCAATAGGGCAGGTCCCATCTTCCACCTCCGCCTCCACCTCCCCCGAGCCCAGCCATCGCGGCGGGATCTCTTCCAGATAGCGGCTCGACTCACTGCTGGGTGCGACGGCAACGTGAGTCCTCCACCTCCTGCTTCTCCGCCTCCGTCAAGAACACCAAACCCCGCCCCCTCTACAGTGGCGTGTGGCTGTCGGAATTTCTTGTACAACCCCGTGTGTGTCGAAATCGCGTGTCGGATTTTTGGACACTCGTTAATCATGTGTTGGACACGACATAAAGGCTTTCAAAAAGTATCGGTACTTCTTAGCTAGCAAGATGTTATATTTTCGTTCACATTGGAGACAACTTATTACACTTTCAACAATAAACATGCCAGCCCAATCCTATGGATTGATACAGTAGGGGAGAAAAATACTAGAAGTGCATTAACTTGTATATGGTGCTCATTTTAGTGCCATTGTTTTTCGTGGGCTTACTTAAGTGGTACTTTAAAAAACATAATCACTTAAGTGCCAATTTCTATGTAAAGTGTTGGAAATTTGACGTGGCAATATTTTATTAATTTCTCAATGCTATGTGACTTACTGGTGTGCCTAGTCAGTATATAAATTCTAAATGACACCATGTGGCAAGTTAAAAAATGATCACTTCAATACTAATCGTTATAATTTTTTTTTATCATTTTATTGTTAATTATTATTAAAAAGTAATCACTTCAATACCAATCTTAATATAAAAGTGATCACTTCAGTGCAAAAAAAAAACCCCAAAACGACGTTGTATAGCAAGTTAGGTGATCACTTTAGTGCCAATCACTGTAAAAAGAATGATCTCTTCAGTGGTAATCGTTGTTAAAAAGTGATCACTATAATGCCAATCTTAATGAAAAAGTAATCACTTCAATGCCAAATAATGTCACCTCGGATAAAATTTTTAATTATAAAAGTTACATAGTTTCTCTAGTTGAAATTTTTCACGAAAGGATTTTGAGTGATCGTTTTTTTCAATTTTGGCACTTAAGTAAGCCAACGAAAAGTTGTGACACTAAAGTGAACGTCGTATACAGGTTAAGGCACTTCTTGTGTCCTTCTCTAGATATAATTGGTTGGGGGTCAGTAGATTTCCAAGTCAGAAACTGAAAGTTACAAATTGATATTTCACCTACCGCATGAAATTGCTTTGAGTTTGGGTCTCCTGTACAAGTAAAAATACTCAAAATTAATCAATTCAAGGGTTGATAAATTGTTCTGACAGGCCTTCAGTTAGACAGTCTCCTTGCTCTTGTCCACCTGGATTATCAAAAAAAAAAAAAAAAAAAATTGTTGGCCTTGGAAAAAGTATATGTAATCCCTATTTGTGATTTGTTTAAGTTTATTTTTGGGAAAAAGCTTGGGAGAGCAACGGTATAGTCTTGACCCCTTATTTCTCTCCAGTTTCCTTGGAAAAGGATGGGACTTTGAGTGGAATTTGTTCAATTTTTTATTTATTCAGAATTAAAATTTTCCTTTCAAATTTGCTACATGGACTTGAAGTTGTCTCATTTAAAATATATTTTATATCAATATTAAGAACAAAATTAATCATTTCTCTATTCCATATAATACCTGCAATTTTCCATTAATTAAGGTAAATTATTAATTAACCAAATGCTCTGTACCATGTTGCTTTTGAAGTGATACTAAATGTTCGAAATGCACCGTTAGTTTAAAGCACTGACAACCGTTAGGCTAGCATTGTCCTTCTTATTATTCTTTCTTTGCTTTACTGGTTTAATGACACTTTACTGTTTTCCCCTTTGTTACATCAAAAATGATATCTAACATGAGTTCACACAATAGAATACAAATTTGCATTCTCAATTCGGTAAAATTAGGCATCAACAAATGGCAATTAACGAGAGAATCACTTTGATGTGGTCTAATTCTATATAACTCTAAATAGGACAAAATAAAAAAACATGACAAACTTAGTCAAGAAAAAAGGTCAAGTAAAGTTTCTACCCACTCCCTAAGTGAGTTTTATATTTAAGTAATTATTAAAAGATAAAAAAAAGTTCACCTGCAATAATTAGTTCTTACTGGTTTCATTTCCTTTCTGGAAGAAAGAATTAGTGTCCTTATTTGAGAACTTTAAATCTGAGAAATAGTTTCTAGCCGCCAATTGCATCGCAATGGCACTTTGTGGTAAAAAAGGCACCATTATTCTTAATGAGTAACGGTGGGGTTAGCTTTAGCAAGGTTGTTTATTTTTCTAGATACAGGAGAGTTCCATGAAGCACGCATGTTTAGGAATTAGGGGGACGCTTATTTCTAGATTGATGGATTGGTAGGAACGATGGAATGGGCAGTGTCGTCCATTGGCATTCCTATCGATCCCTATCCATCCTTGGGTTGAGTTGCCAGAGGGTTGAGACGACTGCAAGGGCATGTTGATGGAATTGAGAGTATAGAAGGCTAAGAAGACTAGGAAAACGCCAAATCGATTCAGTCAATTAACACTGCTCTGATTACTGCTATAAGCCGATGGTTCATGGAATTTGATGAAGAGGCACAGGGCTAAGAAAGACTCGCAAGGAAACAACATAAATTGACTTTGATAGTTTGTGGAACATGATGAAGAGATAAAGGGCTAAGAAAGACTTACAAGAACACAACAAAAATTGAAGACGTATGAGGTCTTCCACAAGTTGCAATGTACTAAATGAAAACCGACCATTTGGAAAGAGTCCTACATTCAAGCTACTAACTAAATATCATAATTCTGTTCACGATGGGGACTACTTGTACACTTATAACTAATGTAAATATAGAGATGCCGGGCCAATCCTCGATGCACAATCGATTGGCACATCAGGAAATTCCCAAGTTAGAAATTCAAAGTCACCTGTTCAGATTCCACCAACTATGTGTGAGCTATTTTGGGGATTGCAATTAACTGGAAGTTCTTGGAACTTGATGAAGAGGCAAATGGTTAAGAAAAACTTAAAAGGAGACAGCACAAATTTACTTTATGAGAACGACATATGAAGTCTTCCACAAGTTGCATTGTACTATGCAAAAACTAACCACTTTACAAACCGTAAATGGAAATTTGGAAAGATTCATATGTTCTAGCTATTGGCTAGATATTATAATTGCCTTCATGAGGGACACAGCTTGTATATGTGCAATGGGTGAAAAAGTCAAGATGCCGGGCCAATCCTTTATATCGGCACAATTGATTGGCTCGTTGGGAGATTTCCAAATTAAAAATTGAAAGTCACATGTTCACATTTTACCATTTATATGCAACTTTGGGTGTTACAATAAATTGAAAGTTCATGGAACTTGATGAAGAGGCAAATGGCTAAGAAAGACTCACAAGGGAACATCAAAATTGACTTTAGGAGAACGAGGTATGAAGTCTTCTACAAGTTGCATTATACTATGTGAATATCAACCTTTTTACAAAACTTCATAGAAAATCTAGAAAGATTATGATGTTTCGGCTACTAGCAAGATACCATATTTTCCTTCACATTGGAGACAACTTATTACACTTTCAACAATAAACATGGCGGCCCATCCTATGGATTAATACAATTGGAGAGAAAAACACTAGAAGTGCATTAATTTGTGTATGGCGCTCACTTTAGTGCCACAATTTTTCGTCAGCTCACTTAAGTGCTACTTTAAAAAACATGATCACTTAAGTGCCAACTTTGGCTTAAGTCACTGAAAATTTGACGTGGCAATATTTTATTAATTTCTTAATGCTATGTGACTTGCTAGCGAGCCTAGTCAGCATATAATCTCTAAACAACACCATGTGGCAAGTTAAAAAAATGATCACTTCAATACCAGTCGTTATAAAAAAAAATGATCACTTCAGTGTTGATTGTTATTAAAAAGTAATTACTTCAGTGCCAACCTTAATGAAAAAGTGATTACTTCAGTGCCAAAAAATCTTTAAATGACATCATATAGCAAGTTAGGTGATCACTTTAGTCCCAATCATTACAAAAAGAATGATCACTTCAATGCCGATTGTTGTTAAAAAGTGATCACCACAATGCCAATCTTAATGAAAAAGTAATCACTTCAGAGTCAAATCAATTTGGTCAATTAACACTCCTCTGATTACTACTATAAGTTGATAGTTCGTGGAATTTGATGAGGAGGCACAGGGCTAAGAACGACTCGCAAGGAAACAACATAAATTAACTTTGATAGTTTGTGGAACATGATGAAGAGACAAAGGGCTAAGAAAGACTTACAAGGAAACAACAAAAAGTGACGACGTATGAAATCTTCCACAAGTTGCAATGTATTAAGTGAAAACCAACCATTTGGAAAGAGTCCTACATTCAAGCTACTAACTAAATATATAATTATGTTCACGATGGAGACTACTTGTACCCTTACAACAAATGTAAATATAAAGATGCCGGGCCAATCCTTGATGCACAATCGATTGGCACATCAAGAAATTTCCAAGTTGGAAATTCAAAGTCACATGTTCAGATTCCACCAACTATGTGAAAGCTATTTTCGGGATTACAATTAACTGAAAGTTCTTGGAACTTGATGAAGAGGCAAACAACTAAGAAAAATTCAAAAGGAGACAACACAAATTGACTTTATGAGAATGACATATAAAGTCTTCCACAAGTTGCATTGTACCATGCGAAAACCAACCACTTTACAAAATATAAATGGAAATTCGGAAAGATTCATATGTTCTAGCTATTGGCTAGATATTATAATTGCCTTCATGAGGGAGACAACTTGTATACGTACAATAGGTGAGAAAGTAAAGATGCTGGTCCAATCCTTTATATCGACACAATTGATCGACTCGTTAGGAGATTTCCAAGTTAAAAATTGAAAGTCACATGTTCACATTTTACCATTTACATGCAAATTACTTTGGGTGTTACAATAAACTGAAAGTTCATGGAACTTGATGAAGAGGCAAATGGCAAAGAAAGACTCACAAGGGAACAACAAAATTTGACTTTAGGAGAACGAGGTATGAAATCTTCTACCAGTTGCATTATACTATGCGAAAATCAACTACTTTACAAAACTTCATAGAATGCAAAATTATACTATGCGTGGACTTGAAGTTGCCTCATTTGAAATATATTTTATATCAATATTAAGAATAAAATTATTCATTTCTCTCTTCCATAAAATGCCTGCAATCTTCTACTAATTAAGCTGAATTATTAATTAACCAAACGTTCTGTACAGCGTTGCTTTTGGAGCGATACTAGATGCTCAAAATGCACCGTTAGTTTAAAGCACTGACAACCGTTAGGCTAGCATTGTCCTTCTTACTATTCTCTCTTTGCTTTACTGGTTTCATGACACTTTAATTTTTTCCCCTTTGTTACAACAAAAATGATATCTAACATGATTTTCAATGTAAATTTGCGTTCTCAATTCAGTAAAAATAAGTCCTCGACAAATGGCAATTAACGAGAGAATCACTTTGATGTGGTCTAATTCTAAATAACTCTAAATAGGACCAAATAAAAAACATGACAAACTTTATCAAGAAAAATGGTCAAGTAAAGTTTCTACTCAATCCTCGAATGAGTTTTATATTTAAGTAGTTATTCAAAGATTAAAAAAAGTTCACCTGCAATAATTAGTCCTCATTGGTTTCATTTCCTTTTTGTAAGAAAGAATTAGTGTCCTTATTTGAGAACTTTCCATCTGAGAAATAGTCTCTAGTTGGCGATTACATCTCAATGGCACTTTGTGGTAAAAAAGGCACCATTATTCTTGAGGAGTATCGGAAGGGTTAGCTTTAGCGAGGTTCTTTATTTTTCTAGATACAGGAGAGTTCCATGAGGCCCGCATGTTTAGGAATTAGGGGGACGCTTATTTCTAAGCCGACGAATTGGCAGGTACGATGGAATGGTCAGTGTCGTCCATCGGTATTCCTGTCAATCCCTATCCATCCTTAGGCTACGCTGTCAGGGGGCTGAGGCGACTGCAAGTCCATGTTCATGGAAATAAGAGTAGAGAAGACTAAGAAGACTTGGAAGGCGTCAAATTGACTCAGTCAATTAACTTGGCAAGTCTTTCCACAAGTCACGTTAGA
This sequence comes from Eucalyptus grandis, assembly GCF_016545825.1. Lineage (NCBI taxonomy): Eukaryota > Viridiplantae > Streptophyta > Magnoliopsida > Myrtales > Myrtaceae > Eucalyptus > Eucalyptus grandis. The sequence goes on from NC_052619.1 coordinate 34,597,646, forward strand.
AATTAATGTAGTTCATTTTCGTGTGCTGAGCTTTTTAGCATCGCAGTTTTTCACGTCAACAAGAATCATTTTGGAGAAGTACTATAATTTCAAAAAAAAAAAAAACGTAATTTACAAGATTTTTCACGCAGTGATTCGTATGAATGTAGTGAGAGGTATACATAAGGCGTATAGGGAGGCATGATTGGCAAAACGGATAACGCGTTAACACGACCATATATACACTTCTCACTAGGCCATTGCGTAGATTGAACAAGCCATCACTTTTTGTTAGAAAATCTATAGAATCAAAGCTTGCGCATTATAAATAAGACCAAAACCACTTGTGATCATCTTAGAAACACACCCCACTTTCGTTGGAGTTTTCAATCACGAAAATCCTACACTTTATTCAACCCTCAGTGCTCGGCCGTCCTGATCTTCCATATCTTGCTGACCTTAAAAGGACATAAACATGTCGTCCCAGAAATCTGACCCTCTTTCTTGTTCTCAAGGATACACGGTCGGCGTTGCTTTACCTGCTAATTACCATCAGGATCACCACCACCACCACTACCATTTTCAGCAACAGATGAACTCCGTCACTTGGTCAACCAATATTTGTCATTGTTGCGACGATCCACGCAGCTGTTGTTCTTTTGTCCCACCCAAAGTTGTATAATTTTAAGTATAGTTCATGGATGCTCTGTGATGTATCTTATTGTTGTACGTATTTCAGGTTGGACAACGCTTTTTTGCCCATGCATCACTTTTGGGAGGATCGCGGTGTTTGCGGACGAAGGATCTTCATGTAAGTATTTGTCAACTAGTATTTTTTTTTTTACAAATCCATTATCCCTCATCCTCCACCTCCACGAACCATCAACCTTTTCGTAATTGCAAACCCCAATCATGCATATCCTGCAATCTCAATCTGAGGCAGGACGACATATGCAACCATCGTAAACCTCTGAGGAAAGCAGAGAGAGAGAGAGAAAGAGAGAGAGAGAGAGAGAGAGAGAGAGAGAGAGAGAGAGGATCCGAGTTTGACCATCTGAGTAAGATAGTGGGGGCGGAAGAGAAGGAGGAGCTCAGGCGGCGTGGTCATGAGCTGTGTAGAGAGAAGAGAGACAGATGGTTTGGCTTTGACTGGTGGTGTGTGCAATTTTTTGAGTTAAATCTACAAGCCTGTGTTTAAAAAACTACGAATGCGTGCCACATTTCCGAACAGCAATAGCCATTTCGTACTTGAAATGTTTTAAAAGATTGAAATATCCAACATCACTTGCTATGGGCTTATATGTTCTTTTTATACATAGTCTTCTTTTACTTATTAGCTTAAACTTTTGATTTGACTTTCTAATTAATATCAAAGTCAGGTTCTGGTACAGTTTATTTCGCATCCCCGCCTCAAATTGCACATGTATGTCTCACTTCGGAATTTTGAGGACCGCCACGGTTTTTTACCCCAAATGAAAAAAATCAACAACAATGATGACCGATGACCATTATTATTATATTCGTTTTGTTGCAGCTTCTGTTGCGAAAGGCGCACTCTACTGTTTAGCCGCTGCTTTGACTGGTTGTTTTCTGGGAGGAGCTTGCTGCTGCGGTTGCTACAAACGTGGAAGGTTGAGGACTATATTCAAATGGAAGCAGAGTGCATGCTGCGATTGTTGTGTTCATTGCTTTTGCCATTGTTGTGCTCTGTGTCAAGAATATCGTCACCTCCAGAGCATCGGCTATGACCCTTCCAAAGGTACTAAGACTTCATTTTTTTTTCCTATTTTTATTTTTATTTTTATTTTATGGTCAAGGAATCTGCCCAAGGTGAGTAAATCTCGGATTCCACGAATATCCCACTAACTTTATTGTTCGACAAACGCTGGTCGTATTGACATATACCTTGGTAGTTTACATCTATGATGAAAAATCGGAACCGTGTTCTCTGCACAAATCGTGAACCTTTTTATTTTATGAACGAAGTACAACCCAGAAGATTCACTTTTCGTATTTGTACAAGGATAGCGTTCGAGATTAGAAAAAGAAAAGAAAAGAAAAAGACTGCCTTTAGGAACTGATATTATAATTTCCTGTGGATTCCTGAATAAATTGATATAATCTACAATTTCAAAGTTCATGCCTAAGGACAAAAGAAACATCGAATCTGGCTTTATCTAACCCGAGAATGAGATGGGTGATTAAGTATTTGATTCGAATATGATAAATTTCACATTCAAATCATTGTGTATTCCATTCAAAGTAATCTTGAGGGCCATGTTTGACCAGCCTTTGGATGGAGTCTACTCAATTTGCATAGATCCAACGCCCATGGGGATCAAGTGAGTTTGAAAGTTAGGATACTTTTGTTGTCAAATATATATGCTTACATGAATGGTTTTACTTATGCATTGAGGATGCTTACTTGGTTGTTTTAGTACTGATGCGTGCAATTACCAAAAAAAATTCAGGACGGGAAGGAAGTCAGCAGATAAGTAGTGGCTCAATAGAGATGATTCCACCTCTAACGACAAGAACCATGAGCCAACAGAGCTGATTAGCGAAGTTCATACCACAGACATCCAAATGTCAGGATACATTTTAATTTTCAAATAGCTCATCTCATAAGTTGCGACGATTTCTTGAGAAGCACTTTCGAGAGGAAAACTCTTGGCAGACAAACTTATTTGAATCTATATCTTCCTGGATATATCTTACTGCAGGCGTAACGATCTGTAGATATTGTTTATAAAAATAAAAGAAAAGGTTGTCAATATCATGATACTTCGTTTCTCGCGAGAATGTAGGACTCCGTTCAAGTCTTTGCTAATTTTTTGTTGTGGCATAGAATAATATGGGAACGAAGTAAGTCATAAGGGATATTTTTTAGACAATTTGGGATATTTTCCTTGATTTTTCATGTATCTCGTAATGATGCATTGATTATGCATAACTTGATTGGTTTCTTACCTAGATAATTATCTAATAAAGCTTATAAATATATTCATGTACTCTCTATCAAAATAGAAAAATATATTAAAAAAAAAAATTCGCAATTATTTTTTTGCTTAATTCTTATATCATCATTTGAGATAACTTCTCATCACTTATATAAATGCCAGTTGTGTAATGACTCTGACTCCATCCCCAGGGTCTTGAGTGATGGGGGTTATGTTTGCGACGTCCCAAGCATGTAGCTGTCCCAATTCTTTTTATCTTTCCATTAAGAGCATGTGGAAGTGGATACACAACAAACGCCCACACAACAACAAAATGCTAAGAAAATAACCGCTTACAAACACAAAACTACTTATATTACATCAGTTATATTTACATGTCCTTTTTATTATAGGCCAATAGATTTACAACCACCACATGTTCTACACTAAAAAAGGCCAAGGTAAATTTAAGCTCCTTTAGCGAGATTGCAACTCCAGAACTAGTGTGAGACCTCCATACCTACAATTCTGAAAAACAATGAAGTGAGTCATGGACTTAGTAACTAATCCTCAGATAGGATGATGCCTCGCTGTCGAACGAGCATGTGACCATAATAGCATCAATATGTTGATGGCAAGTCAATAGCAAATATACTTCATTAATTCAATTATGTGCATGACCTCAACTACTTATAAAATAAGCATGGCCAAGATCAAATAATGGCATATAAAATATGCATGTGACTCTTAAGACCCAAATAATAGCATATAAAATATGCACGCGACTTTCCAGACCAAAAAAATAGCTTATAAAATATGCAATTGACGTTCAAGACTGAAATAATAGCTTGTAAATTATGCACGTGACTCTCAAGATCAAAACAAGAGCAAATAACACATGCACGTGAATATTATAAGGTCAAGCATGCGGGATTTATTTATTAATCGACCGCAATCCATTTGTTCCTCCAAACTTAATCGAGCAGTCTTCCTTAATCCAAGGGTGACGGCAGTCCTTCAACAATGAATCCATCGAGCATCTGAACTTAACCGAGCAACGTCCCCTAATCCAAGGGTGACGGCAATCCTCCGACAATGAATCGGTCGGGCATCCAAACTTAATCGGGCAACGTCCCCTAATCCAAGGGTGACAACGATCCTCCAACAATGAGTCCATCAGGCATCCGAACTTTATCAATAATGTCCCCTAATCCAATGGTGACGGCTAGAATTATTCCCTCATGTGACCATGCAAACAAACAACACAATCCTACTTCTTATCTTTACTTCATCAGTCGATACAAGCAAGGCCTAAGGGCGTGAATCATGCTAAGTGTATAATATGCTTTACCTTTTCGAAAGTGTACATCATGTTGGGCATGACACAAGGTTCATGGCCCGAACTGATAGGTCAAGGCGCCGACCTACACCAAGCAAGGCCTTGGATTGACACGCCTCAATACTAACCCTCCAAGCAAGGTTCATTCCAACACGCCTTGATGCCAATCTGAACCAACAAGACCTGTCTGTGGGCCACAGTGCGCTTTCAAACATATGAGCAAACCATACAAAATTCTTACACGAGTGAAACATAGAAATCTCACATAACCAAGCAATAGCAATTTAAACAACAAAACATACATAATCACACAAGCTATCAAGAACACGACCCACTCTACTAATGCAACATAATGCCCCAGCCAATGGTTAGAAAGTTCACTTACCACTCAAGGCTCATGACTTAAGCCATTACAATTGAACACCGACCTAAAACCGAACATGACTTGGAATCGATATGCCTCAATATTGACTCGAGACCAAGTAAGGCTCAGTTCATCATGGTTCAACGCACGTCCTAGACCAACGAGATCCTTTTTTTGTAGTTCAGAATAGCATAACACAATGCCCTAACCAAATATTAGTAAATCTACTTGCAAAAATCGAAACAAGAACGAGACACAAATGGCGGCGACTTGCGGAGCCCGAAACGGCATGGCGGGTGTCACACCCAGAACCCCGGGCACGCGCACATCCCTCGATGATCGACTTAAAATGCGACATCCCAAGATGCGTCGCTGACCCTTTCTTTTTTATCTTTCAATTAAGCACATGCAGAAGCGAATTAAATAAACACGCAGTCAACCAACCATCAAACACAGGGATAGTAAAACATGCTAACGCTTTTTCACAAACCACACTTTATATACAAACGTGGATCGAAAATTATCAACCACGGGTCAAATGTGCTAAATTCCCTAAAACCTACCCGATAGGTTATGTTGTACTAAAATCGCGCTCGGTCGATTTTAACCACGAAATTGAATTCGGTTTCGGGAATGGACATTTGAGCGTGTCACAATTTATTTTTAAGATCTCGTCTCATCTTTTGGAAAATTTCCATCGAGTCCAGGATTTTACAGAAAAATCGTTGTTCAGGGCAAAAAGGAAAATAAAGGTGAAATTCGGATGGAAGGAGGTGTGGGCTATTTTGCTGCCCAAAAATCCTTAATTTTGGGAAAGAAAGTAATTTGGGAAAAAAGAAGATGAACATGAAGACTTTAGGGGTTCGGCAATGAGTGTTTAGATATTTCTTCCTAAGTTGTAATTGGTTGGTGCTTTGACTTATTTTCTTCCCTCCCCTCTCTCCCCCTTTCTCTCATGCACATCCCCTTCTCCCTCAGCCGACTTCCCATTCTGCTTTTCTTCTTCCCCACATTCCCTCTCTCTCACGCTAGAATTTCCCCCAACAGAGCAGCCTATGTTTCTTTCCCTTCATTCCACGCCAGCTTCCATTCATTTCCCCCTGCCAACATGTCCACTAACCAATGTCCAACACCCACGCCAGCTGCCTCTCCACTCACCTCCGCCTTTTCCCATTTTCACATCAACACCTCACATTCTTCTCACGTCCCACAAACTCCTAGCTCCTCATGCCAGCAGCAAATCACGCCCAGCACTCTAAAAACAACCCACCAGCAACACCACCAAAGCCTAGCAGCTTCACCAGCCCGCCAACAGCCATCTCCTCCACAACTCAGCACAAGCCAAGCCGAACCGCCCGCCTTCACGCCATAGCAAGCACCGACCAGCCAGCCCAAAGAACCTCCTCTTGGCCGTGAGCTTTGTAGGACCTTTTCCTCAACCGTTGTGCCTCCATTGGAGACACGGTTGTCTCGGGTCTTCACCACCTTCGCGTCGCCGTCGCCGTGAGCTCGCCACTATCGAATTCCAGTGAGTTAACTCTCTAATCATGATTAGATTGTTAATTGTGCTTAGGGGTTAGATTAGTGTTAATCATATTAGTTAGATTAGTGTTAATTATCCTGGTTAGGTTAGTGTTAAGTGGATTAGCTTAATTTCAGATTCGGTTTACTGGACACTCGCCGTTTGTTTTTTTTTGTTTTTTTTGGAAAAATGTGCTGCGATTTTGGGATTGCTTCCTTCTTAAAAAAAATGTTCTAGACATCTTCAAATATGACATATATTTTACTCAAGATTTTATGGATTTAAAAGAATGAGATTTCAGCCTCGTTTCAATCAAAACAGAACCTCTGTTTGTGTTGGAACTTGTGACATTTTGGTGTTCAAAGGATTTTTATCAACTCTTAGGGTTCCATTTTCGAAAGAATTTCTTCACAAAAGTTGTTCACCACATCTTGTAGTTTGACGTAGTCAAATTTTAGATCAAACAAACAAGTTTTGGACCTCAAACCAAGCTGGTTTTCGAAAACAAACTTTCTAGAGACAGACACAGTTTTTGTAATGGTTTGAGCGATTTATTGTTCTCATTCTAGAAAGATTTGGGTCAATGTGTCTTCATGAAAAGTGTTTTTTTATGTGTCTTTTATAATATATTCATATTTGAGAATTTCCTGAACTTGTTTGGTTAGGTTTTTAGATTTAAACTTGGAGACGCACGAATGGCCTGATTTCTGCCGGTTAGGACCGGTTGTGGTTTTATCGTTGTTCTTGGTGTTTTGCTTGTTGGAAAATGTTTATTTGGTGACTTGGGTGAGGAGGCACCTCCATGGTTAGGTTAATTAAGTGGTTTAGTTTAATTAGTTACCATTTATTTAATTAATTAATTATAATTAGCGTAAATTGTAACGGATTAGCCGTTTCTCAGAATTATACGCTGATTCTCGTGGTTGAATTGGTTTGTGAAATTGATTGTTAAATTATGCAATTGTGTGCTTGGTGATGATTTATAATTATTATTACAAATAATGATTTTATGGTATGTAATTAGAAAAATACCGGGTGTCGGTTTTTACGCCAAAATTTTATATAGTATATAAAATTGTGGAATTTTGAAATGAGAGTGTACCGTGCTTACTGGTTCGATTTAAATACGTGACCACACATGGTTATTTTACTGGGATGATTTTTAATACGAAGAAAATTGGTCAAGCCAATTATTTGAAATTGAGGTATTTGAGTGCAAATCACAGTATTCTTAGGCAAGTATGGATGTGCGTGTGGTCACTATCGGAACCTGTCACCCAATGGGAGTTTGGGGACGATGCTCGATGGGGGTCCGGAAGCTGATTGCGGTGGAGGCCGAACCAATGCCCCTTATGGAAAGCCGTCTAAGCAGGGGTTTTAGACGTTGCCATGCCTGACGGAGCGGGACGGCGCCTGATTATGCCAGATGACCGCCGACTGGGGAGTTGGCCATGGTCGAATTGTCGTAAGAACTGGAACATGTATGAGTGGATGAGATAGCCGCGCTTGATTATGGGGCAAAATTGTGTGGCACGGTATGGGACGTGTCATAATGGTTTTACCTTATAATCGAGACCCATGTGATTGATTGTGATGAAATGATATGGTCCAGTTACTGTTTACGCATGCTGCGTTGATAAATGTATATGTGGCGCACTAATGTGCAGGGACGTGTCGAGGCGATGTAAGTTTGTGTGTGACGCCTATTTAGGCTGCCTCTGAGTGAATTCCCATCCTAATCGAGGTTTTGGTGTTGACTCACTAAGATTTTATCTCACCCCGTCGTGGTTTAAATATTTTCAAGTCCCTAGTGGGGAGAACTCGGAGCCCGAGACGGAAGGGTCCAAAGCATAGGTTACCTAGGGCCTCTTTTGAGATGGACCTTTTGTATATAAACTTACAGGGTTGACCTGGTGTGTTTTTTTTTTTTTTGGTACCCGGGAACCTTCGTGCGCCGCTTCGCGGCGAAGTAAACCTTGGAGGAGCAATAGAGTCACTATCACCCTTGGGTTTTTTTCTTGCAAGACAGACGCAGAGATTTGAACTCAGGACCTCTCCCGAAAGGAACCTGCGCTTAACCACTATGCCGCCACCACGGGTGGTTGACCTGGTGTGTTTGTAAAGTATGTTTTGTGAAAATTGGTTGTCCTACTTTTCTATTCCATATATAATTGTTGTCTAGGATTTATTAGTTCGCTTCCGCATGTGCATAAAAAGAATGGGTCGGTGACGCGTCTTGGGAAAGTCGCAAAATTTTAGTCGACCGCCGGAAGATGTGCGCGTGCCCGGGTTTTGAGACGTGACATTTCTGTTCTTTTTCTATTTCAGAATCAGAAATTTTGTATAGTTACAAAATGCGTTTTTTTTGCTCAGAAATTGTTTTCAGGAACAGAATAAAAAAGAATCATTTCTAATCAGAATTTGTTCCCGGTAACAGAATCGTTATCATTTCTAATCAGAGTTTGGGATAAATTTGGATGTAGATCTAAAGTTAAGTAAGTTCATTCAATAAAATTCCCTCTACCATATTGGATATAAAATCAAAGAAGTACTATGCTTACATTTTTTTTCGGTTTCTACCAATTAAACAAGATCTATATATGTAAATACTATTTTCAGTAGTTTTTTTTTTTTTTGGTAAGAAGTACTATTTTCAGTAGTTATTTCAAAAGAAAAAGAAAAAGAAAAAGAAAAAGGGTATTTTTTCAATTTTAATTACAACTATATTCGAACTACATTATAAACTACCAAAGATTTATAGTTGCAATATATTCACTTGATTAAATAATTTATTTTTGGTTTATAGTCTTTTATCAACAATTTCATATTATACTTAATATGTCTTTGGTTTTTGTAATTTACATTTGTTCTGGTAGTAGATATATAATTTATATGGAGGATTTTCATTTGAAATTAGTTTCTATGCATAATTTCACATATTAATTACCAAAAAAAATGAAATCAATACCTTCTATGTGGGGGAAAAAGGCACTAAAAGTGCCATGACTTTCGTATGGCGTTTACTTTAGTATCAAAACATTTTGCCCGATCACCTAAGTGCTACATTGGTGTAAAGTTTACTTAAGTGCCTATTCTAGTGAATCATTCTACATGACTTTTTAAATTAATTTTTACTTATGACGTGACCTTTTTGAAAAAAATTTAAGTTCAAGGTAAATAATCTTTGAGTAACGTGGCAAAAAATGGGTCAAAATGACGTGGTTTTGATCCTTTTGTTCTCCAAATTTATTTGAAACGGAAATCCTAAATTCTGAAAAGGGAAATGCTCTTCCAAGAAGCTTGAGTAGTGGATGGGTTCAAGATGAGATCAAAAGAGGAGAGCTTCAAGTTTATGAGATAACAAAATGAGGATTGGTCGAATTGGCTTAGTTGAGATCAAAATGATGACGGCTCTAATAACGCAACGCAGGGAGTTACGCTTAATTTAGGCAAATGACAAAGAAATTGCTGGGTTTGGGACATAAATCACTAAAGGACTCGCCGGAATCTTGCAAAAGCAAAGAAATCGAAGAAGATGGAGATGGCACGCTGGGGGCGTTAATGAAAAATAACCAGCATCTTCCTTCACCGAGAGAGATCTCTCTTCTAGGCCATTACTTTTTTTCCCCTCTCTGTTTTGCCGATTCCTCCGTTGTTCCTAGTTCAGCCCTCTTTTTGTTTTTTCTCCGACCTTCCACTTTTTGGCTTTTACAATTTTGCAGCTCCCTCTCTCCAGTGTTTTTTTTTTTTTTTTTTGTTTTTCACTTTTTAAATATGAAATTGAGCTACTTGTGATTCGCCTACTTTTCATTGTAAGATTCATCTCAAAATTTTGGCCCAAATTAGACAAGTTTTGAATTAGGATTGAAGAAGAGGTTACTTAGTTGATTTGGCTGAATTAGGATTTTAAATTGGGACAAACCATGCTAAATATCATCACTTGGGCACAGATGTTGAGTCAGGTTCAAAAATAATAATAATATATTGTCACGTCTGATTTCTGTTGCTCCAAATCGAAGGGACACTTAAGTGATTGCTTTCTTCAAAAGTGGTACTTAAATGATTTTTTTTAAAAAAAGACATCAAAATGAGTGTTATATGAAAAATGGAAGTAAGTGAGCTATAAGATTTTGATTAAGCAATGGGAAAAAAGTACAAAAAAAAAAAAAAAAAAAAAAAAACTCATCTATGTCCACTATAACATATCCACTCTCGTGACGTCTCTCTTAGGCCTTGCCTAGACGAGATCAACTTTTAACATTTAGCTAAATTCTCATTCCAAATATAAGGCTTTATAGAAGAGAGAAGTTGCAGTTTTTATAGTATGTCCACTTTAATACATTTACTGTAAACTTTTTCTTGTAACAAAAAAACCCTAAAGTTATACCTAAATGATACATTAACCCTCTATTAGTGTTATGTCGATAATTTTTAAATCAAGATAATGTCATTTTTACATGTTAACACTTTGCTTGCTTTCCAAAGCATTCATAAATGCATATTTTTAGTGATATTCATTGATGAAATCTTGATGGAGAGGTAAATTTATCACACAAGTACAAGTTTGAAATTTTTTATATAAAAAAGTTTAGGATACATGTGTCATAGTTTGAGATTTTTGGTAGTTTTTTCCTTAAATAAAAAATAAAAGTAATTTAAATATGCACACATCAAATAGCACAAATGTAGTGACGAATAAAAAAAAAGCTATAATATAATTGCCATGGGTTGTGTAGTGATATGTGTAACTAAAACATGGACATAACAACAATACCGTGAAGTTGTATTGAAACGATGTAATTTAGAAAAATTAGCTCGTGAACATGAACTCCCAACAAAAAGAAAAAGAAGTAACAAAAAAATTTCTCGTAAAATTAGCGCTTTAAAAGATATTTTTATTTATCATCATTTAAAACAAGTTAATTTACAATAATTTTATATTTAGGTATTTTTGTGGATGATGAAAGAAATTAACAAAAATCCATTTCTCTAAAGCGACTGACATGACCAAAAGTGGAAAATTCACCTACTTTTGTTGTCTCCATCTCCGTCCCTGTCTGTCTCTGTCTCTGTCTCTCCCAGTCTTCAAAGGCCGTTCCCTCAGATTTTGTTCATGTTTTTCCGCGATAACCGATTTCTGTAGACATCAACCGTCAGTTTTCGACTTTTGAATTCAGTTAAACAACCGGTGATGCCAAGCAGGAGCTTGCTTCGCCTTGTAAGAACAATTACAACCCTTACCCCAAAACGCATGCCCCTTCACGCGCCTGCTCCTCAAAGCCCACCTCGTGATTATGTTTACTTCATGAACCGAGCGCTTGACGATTTGATTAAATCGGGAGATGTCGGGTCTGCCCTCAACATGTTCGACGAAATGCCAGCCCGTAATGGTGTCACTTATAATTTACTCATTTCTGGGCAGGGCCGACATGGGTTCGCAGAGGCGGCTCTTAGTTTGTACAGTACTATGGTTTCACAAGGAGTTGAAGAAAGTGCGCAGACCTTTTCGACCGTACTGAGTATTTGCACGAACGGGGGTTTTTACAGAGAAGGGACGCAAGTTCATTGCAGGGTTGTTTTGCTTGGATTTAGTTCGAATCTGTACATAGGCAGTGCCCTTGCTGGTCTTTACTTGCATATGGGTCTCGCTGATGTCGCTTTGGTGATTATCCGAGAATTGCCGGAGCGAAGTTTGGCTACATGGAACTTGATTTTACGTGGATTTTGTGATGTGGGTCGACCAGATTTGTTGTTTGGATTGTTTGGTGAGATGAAAGTTGACGGCTTTGAGCCAAATGGGCTTAGCTTCTGTTATATGATTAATGGGTGTGCTACGGAGAAGCTTGTAGATGAAGGCAAGCAACTGCATTGTCAGGTGATAAAGGCTGGATGGGCAGAGTCTCAAATTTTGTTGCAAATTCTTTGGTGGACTTCTACTCCAGTTGTTGGTGCCTAAATGATGCAAAGCAATCATTTATTTCTCTTCCAGTTGAGGATGTGATTTCCTGGAATTCCATTGTTTCAGTCTATGCGGGGCACGGGTTATTGCTTGATGCTCTTGAATTGTTCTCCAGGATGCAATTCTGGGGGCAGAGACCTTCTGTCAGATCAATTGTTGGGTTCTTAAATTTATCCAGTGAAACGCGGAATATTGATCTTGGGAAGCAGATTCACTGCCTTGTCAAAAAATTGGGTTTTGATCAGGGGAGTTTTTATGCTCAATCTGCTCTTATTGACATGTATGGAAATGTGGTGAAATTGAGTACTCAATTTCAGCATTTGAGAGTCTTACTGAGAAATGTATGGGTTGCTGCAATTCACTAATGACGTCTCTATTGCAATGTGGCATGGTAGAAGATGTGGTTGAGTTATTTGGTTTTATGGTTGGTGAGGGGGTTGGTTTTGATGAAGTCTCTCTTTCGACAATGCTCAAAGCAATATCTATGTCTGCTTGTGGAAGCTTAACGAGCACTGATTTGGTTTGTGGTTGTGCAATAAAATCAGGTTATGAATCAGACACTGCAGTTTCTTGTTCTTTAATAGATGCATATTCAAGATGGGGTTGCATAGATCTTTCCCATGAGGTCTTTGAGAAAATGGTTTCACCAAATGTCACGTGCTTCACGTCGATCATCAGTGCCTACGCCCGCAATGGAATGGGAAGAGAAGGCCTTGAAATGCTTGATGCCATGACTAAAAGGGGTCTAAAACCTGATGAGGTGACCTTCCTGGCTGCCCTATTGGGGTGCAGTCACTCGGGGCTTGTTGAAGAAGGAAGATTCCTTTTCTATAATATGACATTCCATCATGGGATAAACCCGAACCGGAAGCATTATTCGTGCATGATTGATCTTTTAGGGCGTGCAGGGCTGCTTTCTGAAGCTGAAGAACTGCTGAAACAGGCACCAGAGGAAGCTGATTGTGCAATGTGGAGCTCATTGTTGAGAAGTTGTAGGGTCCATGGGAATGAAATGGTTGGGAGAAGAGCGGCAGAGAAGTTGACAGAGTTTGAATTGGGAGATCCTGCTGTTACGCTTCAAGTATCGAACTTCTATTGTGAAATTGGGGAATATCAGAACTCAATGCAAATAAGAGAAATTGCCATGGGGAAGAAGATGACAAGGCAGATTGGTCATAGTTTAATAGAGGCCAAGACTCGTAGCCAACATTAGTATCTGGAACTGGCTACACCATTTGTGGAAGTCTACATCTACTTGATTAGTTTGCTAAGGCAAGTATGCTTTTGCTTGAAGCCTCGAGTATGCATGGGACAGTAGTAATATTGGCCATTGGCCTTTCGGTCCCGACTGAATTGACCGACGTCTCTTTTTATATATAGCTAGTCACTGTTATAGGTCATTTTATCTGTTCTTTCTTTAATTTCTCTTTCCTTCGTGGTGGGGTAAGCATGAAGAGTGCCCATTTGATTTCAGTGACCTCTTACACAATGTACATGTTTGTGAAGAAATTCATGCATATTTGAAGAACAAAGAGCCTTGAATATGATTTCTCTCTGTGGCAGATTTGATAAATAAATATATATTTTTGGTGCAAAGTGGATTCAATATTTTATTGCTCTCTATTGTGGGGTGGAGGAGTAGACTTGAATATCCATAAGCTTTTGACTTATGTTTCTGTCTGCTGGTTGAAGAAGAGTAAAGCAAGGACCAGAGAATTTCCCTTGTACTTTAAGTGTGGAAATGCTCCCTTACCCCTTCATCGACTTCCAAGCCAAGCCAATGCCCCTTTTTTAGAGAGCTAATCTGCTATTATTAATTTAAAGTGCATGGGTTCACTGCATTTTATGCAAACCAGTCATCTTGGGAGCAGTTAAGAGTGAAAAATACTATGGATAGATTATTTATTTTGTTTCTTAATTTGTTGATGGTGGTTCATGCAGCAGCAAATAAGATTGAGTATGGGAAGTTTAGCATTCTTGAAGAGTTTGAAAGTTTGCACGTTGAAGAGGAAAATGAAGTCGAAGATCCAGATATTCCATCATGGGCTGGCCAACGTGATGGCAAGGTCCTGGTGAACGTGGATAGCTTCGGGGCAGCTGGAGATGGAATATCTGATGATACTCAGGTGCGTATACATATGGTCTCTGGTATTTAGGCTCTAAGTTTCAAGAGACTTGCTAAGAAAATGTGCTACATATTTGTCTAATGCTTGTTCGAGGAAACTGAATAAATCATCAACCAGTAGGAATAACTGAAATTAGAACAAGTGAGAGAATTGTCCAATAATATGAAGTACAGCATGTCTAGCAGACTGGTCACTGACTTATCTAGTATTTAGCATCCAAAGTTATCAGTTTTTTCAGTCCAATTGCTTATTGGTATAGGCCTTCCTAAAGGCATGGGCTATGGCCTGCGCAACACCAAAAGCTGTTTTCTTGGTACCCCCAGGACGCCGTTATCTAGTCAATGCCACGCGATTCAATGGACCGTGTTCAGATAAGTTAGTCATACAGGTATCTGTTTATCTTCCAAGTGCTATCTTTAAATGTTCTATTATCATTGCAATCTTTTCTATTGTTCTTGTCGTTCTTAATGAGATAAACTCCACCTGGATTTTCTTTGACTAAGAATGAACCTATTGGAATTGCAGATAGATGGGACAATAGTTGCACCTAACGAGCCCAGTAATTGGGATCCAAAGTCTGCACGAATTTGGCTCGATTTTTATAAGCTAAATGGAGTTCTTTTCCAAGGCAATGGCATTATTGATGGATCAGGCAGTAAATGGTGGGCTGCATCTTGCAAAAAGAACAAAACAAATGTATTAATTTCTTCACTATACTTGATATGATATTTGTCCCAGTTTTTTCAAGATACTAACTTCAGTCTTTAATTTGTGTTAACAGCCTTGCCGAGGTGCACCCACGGTAAGGATCTTTTTCCATTGTCATAGGCTCATAGTGCCTACATAGAAAACAAATTCATGGCATGAGATTAGTTTTTGCCAGCCATACGTGCAGTTAATGTGACATGAGAGGTTTTTGCAGGCCCTGACAATTGATTCTAGCTCATCCATAAAGGTGAAGGGACTCACAATTCAGAACAGCCAACAGATGCATTTTGTGATTTCCCGCTCTGATTCAGTTCGGGTGTCTGGAGTGCTAGTCTCGGCTCCAGGAGATAGTCCAAACACTGATGGAATCCATATCACTGAATCCACTAATGTTGTCCTCCAAGATTGCAAAATAGGAACAGGTGACTAAATTCCATTTGTCTGCTCATTTCTCAATGCATAAATGATGAAAAATCAATGCTTACGTTATTTGGATTAACGAGGCATATTGGTTATTCAAAGAAATATTGTAATGGTAAATACATTCAGGAAAATAAAGTACGGTGCTTCTTGTGTGACTTTCAGGAGATGATTGTGTCTCCATTGTTAATGCTAGCTCCAACATTAAAATGAAGAGAATATTCTGTGGACCAGGACATGGAATAAGGTACAGTATTAACATTCTTCTTTGGATGAATGCATCTAGTGCCCTTAACCAACTCACAGGAGAACAATTTTTGGCAAACAAGAAAAATGCAAGCCTTTATCATCTGAATTTGGGTCTTGATTTTTTTCTTATACTTTATCATCTACGATTCTCTTAAATAGCATTGGAAGCCTTGGGAAGGACAACTCAACCGGCATTGTCACAAAAGTGGTCCTAGACACAGCATTCCTTAGAGAGACCACCAATGGACTGAGAATAAAAACTTGGCAGGTAAAACTCCGAAGCATAGATAGGTTAACTGACTTATGTCAGCTTCAGGCATTCATGATTGCATTTCTGAGCTAGCTTCTTCAAACAAACCAAAGGATTGACTGGGGGCCTCACTCACCCATCATATAAAGGACATTTGGTCAAATTAATTAAGACAGTGACTCTCACACATTCGCTGGTTTTCTTTATAGGGTGGATCTGGTTATGTCCGTGCAGTCCGGTTCGACAATGTGAGGATGGAAAATGTTGCGAATCCAATCATTATTGACCAGTTCTATTGTGATTCACCAACTACCTGTCAAATTCAGGTAAAGCTCCCAGGTGTTCATCTGTGGCTTTTCTGTGGTCAAACTACAGGAATCCTCTTACCTTGCCAAAACTGACTTTTCTTTCTTGCCATATCCCGAACCATTGAAGACGTCAGCTGTGAAAATTAGCCAGATAATGTACCGAACATCACTGGGACCACGAAGAGTGAGCAGGCCATGAAATTCGCTTGCAGCGACACCGTTCCATGCAGTGACATCGTCCTCAGCAATATCAACCTGGAAAGTGAGGATGTGACTGTGGAGACATACTGCCACTCCGCTGAAGGGTTTGGCTATGGTGTTGTGCATCCCTCGGCTGACTGCCTCAGTTCACAAGATAAGGACTTAATTTCTATTGGCTGGGCTCAGGAAGCTGCGACTGTCCGACCTATCGATGAGCATATTGTTCACACTGAGCTCTGATCTTTCTTCAAGCAAGTCTTTTGGGGAAAAAAAAAAAAAACTGTCTTATATAGTTCCATCAATACTAGAAATTGGTAGTAGAGCGGTAGTATTAACTATTGAGGGTTGTTAGAGAAGGTTTGAGGCGCCCAAGTAAATTTTCAAGGGAAAGGGAGGGTAACGTATAGTCGATGCTTAAACTGCAGTGCAATTTATTCAAGAAGATATCCAATTTATGATTGGGTAATACATACGCAATAAGATGGGAAAATATTCTTATGAATGAGATAGTACACAATCTTACTACTACTAAGGCCTTGCTTTTCACTTTGTTTTCCCCTAGGATTACTGTCAAATTCTAGCAGACATTAGAATTACTCGTGATGCCCTTTATTTTCTTTTTTGGCAAGTTTCGTTCTCTATTCGATGACCTATAAGTTTGCCAAGAAGAAATTACTTGTAAGGTACTCATGTCAAGTCTTGGCATTGCTACTAAGTATGTGTGGTTGGCAAAAACGTCGGCTGTTGAGCGAGGATCAATTCATTCTCCGCTACAGCAACAACGAAAGATAAACCAAAAAAAAAAAAAAAAAAGACACAACATGTTATAAGACAGCCATGAACATGCCTCTTTTTAAGGCCACCGGAAAATGCAGAAATAGTGACTAGTAAATATATGTTAACACGTTGAACTAGTAACGATGCATGAGATACTTTTTCGATCTGTTGATTCAATCGAATACTTTTTACCCAAGACTAGAAAATAGCGTCTTCATATTTTTCCGTTTGGCTGCTCTACCATTTCGTTATCAACCCAGCATACACCTTACGATATTGTACCGGGATGCCAAAAGATTCCCCTCAAATTTCAAGTTGTATCTTTTAATCTAGTGGATTAAGTATGGTTTCCATGTATTGAAGTTACCAAAAATGTCTTCAACCTACTATACTTATGCCAATTTAGTCGTAGACTTTTTAATTTGGCCAAGTACATGCTAAAGTTTTTTACAATTTATTAATGTAGTCAATCTGATCAATTTTTGCCGGAAATCACTTACATGAATGCTAGCCATCTTACGCGACATCGCCGGCATTAACATGGACAATTTTTGCATTTTTTTTTAAATTTTGTTTGATTTTTTGAATTTTAAATGATTTTTATTCTTTTCTTTTATTGTGGTTGGCAAGCGCTTTGACGACCTTGTCGGCCACTAGGCAAGGGCAACACTTGCCTAGCCCTCTTTTAGAATCACTTGAGAGTGACCACCGTTGAAAAGAAAAGGAAAAAAAAAGAATTTTTAAAAGTTATCAACATTAATATTGGCCATACCACATGTGATGACCAGTGTTGACTAAGATGCCATGTCAGTGCTTTCTAATCAAAATTGGTCAAAATGACTGCATTGGCAAATTGTTAAAATGTTTAGAATTGAATGAATATGATTAAAATGTTTATAACTTATTTGGCATGAGTTTGCTTTTTTTTTTTGTTGGTAATTTTCTCGTTTCCATGGCAATTAATATAGTGACACCGAGGTCAAAAGTTTAATTAAGTCGGAAAGGCGACTAAAACTAATTACAGAAACAGGAGATTTCAGCATCACTTTCGGTAAGGCATAATACTCTCAAGATCATATCAACTGGAAGTTATCTTTTTGCAAATCTATTGCTTCCATTCCAAGTGACTTATCTTCAACCAAATCAGAAAGTGGGCTTGAAATTGATTTTCCATTATAAGCTCGAGAGATTAGTTGGCATAAATCATGAAGGGCGACTTTGTCGGCTGATCCATCGTCCTTAGCGTATGGAAAAGCAATGTTAATTTGCGTTTAGTATAAATGATCTCCTTGAAGCTTTTTTTTTAAAAAAATAATAATTTAAAATATAAGTGAGAAGATTCGACTATTTAAAAACTCATGAAATATCTTATAAATCTTGATTTTTTTTTCTTATTACTGATGATATATAGCTTGTGTGGTATTGTTGCGACGCGCCTGTTTGCTTCAATCTCCCACTCATGTCTATATATGCACATGTACAATCAAAACTCTGAAATCAAAAGTGGAGCAAGCCTTGGATTAAAGGAGAAGCAAAAGATAAAAAAGGAGGTGCAAGAAAGAAGTGGGTCCAACCTCCAACCTGTTTAGGAAACGAAGAAAGTATGACAACTTTAGTGTCTCAAAGGCAATCCGTCGGTACTGAGGCTTTAAGAAGGGGTTTAGTTTAGTTTTTGAGTAGTGCCGTGCAAACAAATCAGAGCGCCTTTTCGTTTTTCCAGGTAATGATGCACAAATTGGGCATCTTCATGGGTAGCCGATACACGCACTTGATGACACGGTTTTCCTGAGCTCTCCTAGGCTGGCTCGGACCTTTCGTGGACTGAGCCGAGCTGCAAACCACAAGCAAATGACCTTAGGAAGGCTCTTCAATGCTTAAGTCAGTACATCAGGATTAGTAAAGGAAAGGAGAGAACTATGAGAGAGGATCTGCTCAGAGAAAGCCAAAGAAACAGCAAGCGCCAGGGGACTCCCCTGGTGGGGTTCTGAGGAGTCTTTGTGGGCGATGCGCGCTCAATGGGCCTTGGGAGCGGAATAAGGCATTATATCACCCAACAGGGTAAGGAGCTGGGCTAACCTGATCGTAGCGTGCTGGCTGCCTTGCCGAGCTGAAAACACATTTTGTCATTTGTTTTTTACACTTGTATCGTTCCACAATGTATATGAATTTCTAGCGCATATGATGGCGTTTTGCATTTGGGTCATCTGGGCACACGCACTAGGAACCTAAAGCCCAAGTGCCAAGGACTCAGGCACAACCTTTGTGGACGCAGGGACTCGAACTTGGGCGTGGGGACCCAGGCATGGGGATTGGGTTTCCATGCCCAACCTTGATGGACTCAGGCAAGCGAGCATTGGGGCTTGTGTGCCTGAGCACCATATTGTGGTTGCAGGCTTGGCCTTGATGTATCAAGGCCTTGGTATTGGGGACTCGATCTTGGACGGCGGGAACTAGCGTTAGAGTTCCTATGCCCAAGCATAGAATTTCTAGTCGAAGCGTCGATATGTGGTCACATTTTGGAAAATGATTTCTGATTTTTTAAAGAGGAAATCGTGTTCTTGAATTTAGTACACAAATATTTTCCATTGGTTCATTTTCCTAAACGATCTAAATATTGGAAAATGTTTTTTGCGAAATAATCGGAGCCCAAATGGTTGTTGATATGAAAATATTATTCATTGACTAACTATCAAACGATACAAATGATCGTTTTTAGAAAAATATTTTTTAAGTCATTCATTTTTTTGCGAAAGAAAGAGAGCCAAAGAGAATGCATTATAGTAGGTTGGAGATAAGAGAATATCTGTATTTATGCCTCCCATGAGGCACTCAATTCGTTGTGTGATTACTAGTGTGGCGAAGATAAGCACCAAGGGCGATGGGAACATTGATAATTCGAAGGTCATACACTTGGGCTCTACCTTCTTTCCCACACATTATATTCTAGGTTGGTCTAAAAATGTTCTTTGAATTTCGTGGGATGTTGTGTAGAATATAAAATCACCGGACAAATACACAGGACCAGTAAAGAACCGAAAAGATTTATGTAGTTTAATTTGAGTGCTATAACCTATTCCCTGGAGAGAGCCCATCGCAAATTATCCCCTAATTAATTGGATAATCGCTTACTAACTCAACCATTTTTCAGCCCTAAATTATATTTGGAACCATCGTGTTTTTGAAGAGAGCAACTCAATTTGAATGCAGAACTCACAGCACAAAATTCACCAGGTTCATTACTCCGCGCATTCAATGAAAGAGCTCCATTGGTAGCTTTCTCGAAAAAATCTACTTTTTCTCGTGTAGCTCCTTCATGAAAAAGCTATTGAGCCGGGTGGAGAAAATATTGAGTACATGAGTTGTAGCCAATTGAGCAAAATATTAATCTATTTTTCTTGCGATACGTCTTGTGCCTAGGTCCACAGGTCATAAATGTTTAAAACTCTCGCAGCCCCTTTCTCTCTCTTCACTCGCTTCACTCCACTATTGTCAGACACCCTCTCTCTTACTTCCATTTTTCTCTCTTTCCGCAAAAGGGAAGTGTCATAGGAGAGAGAGTGTTGGAATTTTACATAGAAAATTTGGAGTTTGAGAGAGCAAAAGGAAGAGGCGGTCATGATGAAGTCGAAACTGAAATTCGGCTTGGTGGGTCTTGAGCGGACCTTGAAGAGTGAAGAAGAGGCGGCGTCGCGTGAAGACAAGGGAGGGAGAGAGAGAACGCAGAAAGAGAGAAAAATGGAAGTGGGTAGAGAGAAGATGTCTGACAACGGAAGAGTGAAGCGAAGCTAGTAGAAAGAGAGAAAAAGGCCTGCGAGGGTTTTAAACATTTCTGACTTGTGGGCCCAAATGCGAGACCTGTTGCAAGATAAATAAGTTAATATTTTGCTGAGTTGGCTATATTTGAATACCCAATATTTTTCTAGTGAGGGCAGCCAAAAGGTAAAATTCCTTTTGTATGACCATAATGAAGGAAAGTGAAACTTCCACTAGTCTCTTTCTTAGATAAGACTAACAAATTTGAATAGTAATTAGGGATTGATGGTTTCAAGTTCAAAATAGGTTCCATATAGAACTTGAAACTTATTCATTAGAACAGTTTCTTCATTTTTTTCGAAGCTAGAATCTGCTTTACATATCTTAGAACTCAAAATTATCCCATCACAGGTTCTAGTATCTATTTAGATTTCGCATATATCATTTATTGAACGATTATAGTGAATTAAAACTTTTAATGATCATAACTTATTACTATAATTCATTGACCATAAAGATACACAAAAAATATGAGCATTAATAAAGTAAAAGTTTCAATCATAAAATAGAAGTTTAGACTAATGTTTCTATATTATACACTCATTATTGAACATCATAAAATATTGCAAAATAGCACAAATACATGAACTAAGAAAAATATTAAAACTTATTCCAAGTTTTAGGTTAAAGTTTATAGATTTCAAGTTTTAGGTTCCTCTAACTAAAAACTTGGAATCGACACATTGAAACGAGTTTATCATTTTTTAGAATCTGAAACTTATTCTACATACCTTGAAACCTGGAAACTACAAGTTCCATCGATCCAGTTCTTCAGCTTCAAGTTCTACTATAGAATCATTCTTGTCCCTAATAGTAATCTCCAACAATCCACTCTTGATATACAAATAAAGAGAATTCTAATGCAATTATAATTTTTTTGGACTTTGATCCTAATAGAATCAATTTAACAAATCAATTTACATCCTCCAATTAGATTAGGTCTAGGGCTCAAACTTGAGAGAAATCTCGAGACTTAATTTAACAATTCTTTATCTTGGCTTGATGTTTGCAAACAAAACATAGTGTTCAAAATTCATACCGGCTCTTCCAACACTCCAACAGACACTCATTTTCCACAAATGTCAGCGATTTTTTTTGTCAAAATTAACCTAATGGGCTACATTGTAAATAATCAAAGGGTGTAGGACTGAATGGGCTGCAATTGAAAAGTTTAGGATGAATTTGCCGCTTTACAATAGATTAGGATTTTTTGAACAATTCTCCCTTTAACGGATTCTTTTTAGCACTTCACCAATTCACTACTACAAAGCTGCTCTACGATTACATTCGAAGACATAAAGTCCTTCCTTTTAAGAGTGAAAACAAAATTACAAAAAGATAATTACTTAGGATATGGTGCAAAGTTTGGTTTTTTGGGGTAGAGACAAGCCTAGAAGGCCTGGAGGTAGCAGATTGAAAAGCCATATTAAATTGAGGTCAAACATTCAGATTCATTGATGTTATCAATACGGTAAGTGGGGCACTACAGAAGAAATCATCCGAAGCACAATCATCAAGGAGTTAAGGTGGCATTTGCAAGCGAGTGTGTTGTTACTAAAGCAAAATAGTTCCAAGGGAAATTGTTTAAAAAGTCTTAAACCTATTATACAATGGCTAATTCGGTTCAAAACTTTTTAATATGGCCAATTTAATTCAACATTTTGATGATATGCCAATATATTGCTTTTGGCCAATTTTAGCCAGAAATGGTTAACGTGACGCTGACCATTCTATATGATATGATCGATGCTAATGTAGATAATTTTTATAATTTTTTAATTATATAGTCATTTTCTTTTCTTTCATTTATCTTTTTTTCTCTATTTCCCTACGCTGGTTGGTGGGGCCTCGCGATGACCAAGATGCCCTTGCCTCCCCTAGACCTAACAAAGGTGTTGTAGCCCTCTCTTAGATCTAGGTTGCCCTTGCCTCTAGCCAAGGACCTCCACAAGTCATTGTCTAGGCCTCGGATTAGCAAAGGGAAATGGGAAAAAAAGAAAAAAGGAAAAAGGAAAAAAAAGGGAAAAAAAAATTAAAAATTGCAAAAATCTTTCATGTCATTATCGGTCATGTCACGTAGGATAGTTGGCATCTATGTAACAATCACCGGTCAAAATTAGCTGAAATGATTAGATTATCATTTTTGAAAATGTTTCAAACTTCACATTGAAAAGTTTAGGACTGAATTAATTACTGTGCAATATGTTGAACATGCGTTAGTAGTCATTATGAGTTCATCGGGTAATAATTGGGTGGTTGACTATGGATGTTTTATCTTGTGATTTCTCATGGGCACTATTTTACTACCTATCATTGTTTGGAGGGTGGTAAGGTGCTTATGAAAACGACGTTGCTTGCAAAGTAGTAAGGATTAGGATAGTTCATATTAAGATGCACGATGGAGTCATGAGAGTCTTCACGACATAAGATATGTATTGGAGTTAAAAGATAACCTTCCCTTGTTGAGTGCTTTTGAGGTGCTCTAGTACCATATTTTTGTTGGGAAAAATATGGTTTCAAATTGGATAAAGTGATTAAGTTGGATTTTGAAGCGTGATATTACTTTTTTTAAAGATTTATTTGCTTTACAACGTTACTAATGATCATTGCCAGATTTCCTTTAGAATACAATAAAGTCTCGAAAGACTAGATATCAATTATAGTACTTTTCTAGGGTCTCTCAAGGAAACAATTGAAAATAATAGCTTTATATTCTCTCGAAAGAAAACAAAAAATAGAAGAAGAAGATCATGATTGAACATACACGTTTAGTAATTTATAGCAAAAACAATAAGTTATATCCGAATAGACACAATCTTCCAATGATTTTTTTTTTTTTTTCAGACAATCTTCCAATGATTAAGAAGTTATGTTTGAGCAGGTACAAATTCTAAGATAACCATTTGAAGAAATAATAAAATTTCGGAATCAAATAAATAATAAATAAAATAATCATAACTCTTTCATAAATAGTCATATTATTTCAATGAGACTTTATGGTCAATTTTTTATAAAAATAAATTCGAATTTTAATAAATAAAAATAATAATTAATTAGTATCAAATCGCGTCCTTGTGCACACTCACATCCTTTCGACATGGGACAAGGTACCTCATAGTTTGTTTTACAAACAAAGTACTAACAATTTCCGCTAAAGATGAAATTCTAAAGGTCCCTCTACATGTACTTACTGTGGCACGGGAGAAGAAAGAGTGTAGGTTATATCTCATCTGGCAGACCACGATGATTAGCTCATTTGCTAGATTTGTCAATATTTTAGGTTAGGACATAACATAGTCATGGCATATGAGACTTGGCACATGAGTGAGAAGGACATGATATTCTGAGTCGGAGAGGTCTAGCAGGAGGTCACCGGACTGAGAAGCTGGTGCGTCAACATGCATATAATTAGATATAGTCCATGTCATGTTCTTTGTTGTTTTTACTGGTTAATTATGGTAGCACGAAGTCTTCTACGAATGTAACTTGATCCATGACCTCATTCAACTATTCTACCTTTACAAGACAATAAAAATTCATTTAGCAGTCTTTAAAGTTGCTTTTGGGTTGATCATCATTATGTGATTATAATATGATGCCACACACTCGAGTACCTTATTTTTTCAGCACATATTACTAGAAGTGATCGCTTTCTGGTGGGTGGTGGGCGGTTGCCACCTTAGAATTGGACCACCCACTAAGTAACGGTTCCACAAAACAGGAATTAGGAACCGCTCACTGGTTCCCGGATTCACTCAGAATGACCACCGATCCAATTTGTTCCTAAGTGTGTCGATGGAACCAGTCGTGTCCTACAATCTAATCTATTTTTAATAGCAGATAGCACAGAACCAAAAAGTCCCGGAAGAACGCCATATTACCCAATATCTTGAAAACCGGCCAAAAGTACCCAGAAAAGAACAGAGAAAGAATGGGACATTACTTAAAGTTGTAAAGCAATCTCTACCGCTCTAATGGGAAAAGTGCCAAAAAGTCTTAAACCTTTTATTTTTGTGCTGATTTAATCCTAAACCTTTTTTGGGTGCCGATTTAGTCCTAAACCTTTTATATTGTGCAAATTCAGCCATTTCCGGCCAATTTTGACAGGATTTTGCTGACTAGACGCCTAGGTTAGCCGACATGGTCGATCGGCAGCGTGGACAACTTTTACTAATATTTTAATATTTTTGAATTTTTATTTTATTTTTACTTTTTCTCTTTTTCTTCCTCCAACCGATCGCCAGACCTTAGCGACCGGCTAGAGGTGACGGCCGGTGAGGTCGACCTCGACCTTGCCGGCCACCTCGCTAGTGGTCGCAAGGGCGGCCTCACGCTGGGCGGCGAGGGCAAGCCTCGCCAGCTTGGCGAGGAGGCAGCCTCCAGTTGGCCTCGCGTCGAGGTCATCGAAAGCCTCCGACCAGACGACGAGCTCCACGTGCCGTCGAAGATCTTTCTCTCTCTCTCTCTCTCTCGGCATGATTGCTGAGATTCCCTCTGCTTCCCGATCCTCTCGTTCTCCGCATTCCTCGCGTCTCCGTTGGAGACGGCCTCCTCACGCCAAGCTAGCGGGGCTCACCCTTGCCGCCCAAGCCTTGAGGGTGGCCTCGCACAGGGCAAAAGGAGTCAACAAAATCCTCGCCGATTTAGCCATGTCAGTCGGCCGGTGTCCAGTCAGCAAAATCCGGCCAAAATTGGCCGAAAGGACTGAATTGGCATAACGTAAAAAATGTTTAGGACTAAATCAACACCAAAAAAAGGTTTAGGACTAAATTGGCACAAAGACAAAAGGCTTAGGAATTTTTTGGCACTTTTCCCCTGCTCTAATGGATTTCCAATGGAGACAAAACGGTTCTACTTTTCTTTTGTGAGGTGAGGTAATCAAGAGACGTGATTCCTAAAGTTGAACTGCTAGAATAAGCTACTGAAGGCAGACTGACCAAAGCGGGTCTTTGGAAGAGCAAATGTGAGAGAAACCAACTAATACACCCACACACATATGTACTGGTCCAGTCGGGTGGGCGATTCCACCTAGAACTGAGAACTGTACAGGTACTCACTAGTTATTGAAATCAGGAACTGCCTAGAATTGACAGGTTCGATTTGGTTTGGTCTTGTTCAGGCAGTTCTTTGTTCTTTTGCACACCTCTATATAATACATACATATATATTCGTGTATCCGTTGCATAAGTACGTCAATACGTTTGCATAAAGCATAAGCTGTGAACATGGTGTGTTATCAATTGGCTGATCCAGTGGCTGTTTTAAACGCCGCAGTAGGCCTTGGCTGAGCACACATCTTTGGGGACGCTGTCCTGGGAAAAGTAACGGAGCAACCCATAATGATCGAATGCTTTGAACTTCAATATGTTCTCAGAATCTGCTAAGGATTTCGATTGTTCCACTGTGGAATATGAGCAAGCCCAGCGAGTACCTGGGCGATTGCTTCTTCTTGAGCAACACTTGATGCAACGGAGAATGAATCCTTCCGTTGCTCCATGCCTGTTCAAAAGCGGTTGAAACATTTTCCATTACTTAAATCAATAGAGACTCTCATAGACAAGATGTCCTTGATCCTTCACCAAATAAGTACGAACTTTCTGAAGGATCGCCGTCATTTTAGAAATAGTGCGAGCAAGCTATGTTTGATCCACGCAGACAACAAGAAAATAAGGGACAGGTGGTATTAAGTTGTTGACATGAATTTGAATCGACTTGAGTTGAGATTGGTTTAAGTCAACAGATTAAGATTAACTAATTCAACTATTCTGCATCTGTAAATTGCAAATTTTCTTGGCATAACAATTAATTAAACCTAGATAGCAAGTCTAAGGTTGGAACCATAGACAAGCATGTTGATCACCTTCCAAGAATGCATCGCCCGCCATGACCAAGAATGACGACGGTGAGGGTTCAAAGGCAATCCAATCGCCATCCTTCGTCTTGACCTCCAAACCATTAACTTGATTCTGGTGAAGTATGGTCATGAAGCTCTTACCGTGTGCACATGGCAGCTGGAATTTGTTTCGTTCATCTCCGGCACCCTATATTTCATGAGCCGAAGGAGATAATCGGTTGACGTGACATGCGAGTCGTAGTACTTCTTCACCCTATAGCTCTCACACCCATCCTTTTCACCATCTGCTCGAACTCGGACACCTTCTTCGAGAAGGCGAGCGCACCATTACTAAGAACCAATAAAGTAATTGAACGTTTCCATAACAAAAAAAGCAGCCAAAACACGCAAAACTTGGATCAGGGCGGAAATAATCTTTCAAGAATTGCTATACGTACCAGAACCACTCATTACTGGCTGGCCACAAGAGGTTCGTGAAACTGGACACCTTCGACTGTCGTCGCATTATCAATGCCCAAGATCTCATACAAAGGAACGACGGGGTGTTGCCCACGTAGGCAAAGTAGGGTTTCTCGGAGGTGTTCCTCGACTTAATTTCGGTAGGTAAATCAAAAAGTGCCTCAAGCTCATGGAAAATCTCGTTGTGAGCTTGTGAAGTGAAACTAGGGTACGCTGCGACGAAGCAGCCGTACTCTTCTAGGCCGAGGACGACGCGTTTGGACGTGGAGATCCACATATCTATTCCAGGATTACGATTTTCCAGGGAAAATTCTATAACGGGAAGCTCAGGCAATGACCCAGATTGAGAACCCACTGGAATCAATTAATTATGCAAGGGTTTGGTTTTTCTCTGGGTTTAATGTCGAATTATAAGGTCCCCCTTGTTGGAAGATATGATTCAAATCGTATCCAAATCGTTGATAGGCAAAGAATCTTATTTATTTTAGGATTAGAAAGATAGGAGAATATTTCTTTTCCTTTATTAATCTCTTTCTTTGTAATTAAATACTTTTTGTACACAACAGAAATATACAATCAATACAACAATTTCTTCCCTCGCATTCCTTCTACCGTTTCTCGATTCCTTTTCTTGGTCTTCTGACATGGTATCAGAGCTTCCTGCAATTCTGGTATAGCTTCCGCGTCTACCTTACTTGATTGCCTTGAGGAACTGTATCCTGCAAAACAGTTGCCGAAAGGAATCGATCTCTCTTGAAGAATTTTCTCTCGCAATGAATACATCGGAAGCTCTCACCTTTGAACCAAACGACCAGCCAGCGAGGGATGCAACGCCACAGAGTACGCACAATCCAGATTCAACCATTGTGACGACCGTGGTAGGGCAACAGCTCAGCCAAGGCTAGATCCAGCCTCCACACATGCAATGGCAGAATCTTCCGGCTCAGTTCAACCTGGGGCAGCCCTATTCGGGCCATCCTTACCAGTGGATGCCATATCCATGGATCCATGGGATAAACCCATATACATCACAGCCGGGGAATCAAAGCAACTTGTGGACCGACGGAGGCGCACCAACCATAAGTGGGGCAGGCTCTACCTTCGGCCCGGAGCAGACGGGCGGATCTGGCGAATCAGAGGGAGCGAATCCCCACCAAAATTTCTTTAATGCGGGTCAAGAAAACGGAGCAAATGTAGGGGCGAATACCTACCCATCTTTTTCACTTGGTTTTTTTCCTTACCAGATCCTTGCTGCCGGAGGACAGCCGGAGCCCGGCGACCCTCTGTACACGACGAACGCCGACGGACCAGAACTGAAACTGATCAGTCAACAATTGACGGGTCCAGAGAATTACTCGACTTGGTCTCGGGAACTCCGGCGTGCCCTGGTAACAAAGGATAAGGAAGGCTTTCTGGATGGAACAATTCTTGTTCCAACCGACGAGTGAATGGCTCGTTTTTGGAGAAAATGTAATCAACTCGTTAGAACTTGGATTGGGAATTGTATCTCACCCGAAGTAGCAGCGAGACTTCCCCCAACAGAAGATACGAAAGAGATGTGGCATAATATTAAATAGATGTATGGAAAGCTAGATCAAATCAAGATTTTTTCCATAACACAGCAAATCTCAGAACTGAAGCAAGGGAATATGAGCGTCGCGATAGTCTACAATAAGCTGTCGGCACTCTGGAATGAAATGGAATCGGCCGAAGAAAAATTTGAATGGCCCGAACCGATTCTCCAGCAGTACAAGACCATGCGCAAGAGAGAAAATGCGATTAGGTTTCTCCTAATCTTAAACGAAACGTACCTTTCGTTTCGTTCCCAGATCCTAACAATGGATCCTATGCCAAATCTTGGCCGGATCTACTAGCTCGCCGTCCAGGAAGAGAGCCAGCAAAGGACGGTGACTTCTGGAAGAGGAAGCAAGGCGATGGCTCTGGCCGCCAGAGGCCATTATCGCCCCCCACAGAGAAACCCTAGGTTCGGAGGAGGAAAGGGGGCGATTTCGTCTGGCTGAAACCCTAGCTTGTTTTTAAATGAGCAAATGGACGGCTTAGATCTTGGCGGACGATCGGACGGTCATCCTTTTTCAACGACTGGGCTCTTCTCGAATGGCCCACGAGACATCTTCGCTGGCGCAGATGGGCCGCACGAAGTCGACGGGCTGCGAGGAAAGTTTCAAGCGCGCGAAAATGGGCCGCGAGGAATCCAGCCCACTGGACCAGAAACACTGTATGGGCCAACTTCAGCCCAAATTTTCCAGCCCAACAACAGATTCCTTTCAAAATCCAATGGCCAAAAAGGAAGAGGTAAATTATATTGTGATTATTGTAAAAGACCGCATCATACAATTGAAAACTGTTGGAAATTACATGGGAGACTTGGAGAAAAAGAACGAGGAAAATCTTCACAGGTTTTTCAGGCACTGAGTCAACCAACAGAAAAATCAGTTACCCATGAGCAGTATCAGGAACTGATGAGGGCTTTAAAAGGGTTGGATGCATCTGATAAGGCTGGGAGTTTTACAGGTACATCTTATTGCTTGATGAATTCAATTTCGAAGAATGCATGGATTATAGATTCAGGTGCTAGTGATCACATAGTCTGTGATAAGGGTTTCTTTACCAAAATCCAAAAATTATCCGTTCCTATATCAGTACAACTTCCAAATGGAAATTCCACACAAGTTGTCATGACTGACACCGTGAATCTTAGTCCCCTCATTACACTTCGAAATGTACTTTATGTGCCTGAATTCCAATTCAACCTCATATCAGTTAATCAAGCTTCTAAAGAAAATTCATGTCGTGTCCTATTCACTTCAGATAATTGTTTCTTTCAGGCCCTTTCGACTGGCAAACTGATGGGCTTGGGTAAAGCTTATCAAGGGCTTTATTTTTGGATGGATTTTCCTAGCAATTTTAATTTGTCGTCTATTGAATTCAATAACTCATTGTGTAACCATGTTATCAATGACAAAAATTTCCTTCATCATAAAAGATTGGGACATAGTGCCTTATTCCCTTGTCCCCAGTGTCCTATATGTCCATTGGCAAAGCAAACACGTGCTCCTTTTCCAAAAAGCAATTCCCGAACAGATAGTATTTTTTCGTTGATTCATGCTGATGTTTGGGGACCCTATCATACTGTGAATCATGATGGGTCAAGATATTTCCTCACAATTGTTGATGATTTTTCTCGTGCGACATGGATATTCCTCATGCAATCCAAGAATCAAGTATTTACTCACCTACGGAATTCCTTACCTCGTCTAAAACTCAATTTGGAAAAACAATCCGCCGGGTTAGAACTGACAATGGAAGGGAGTTCTTTAATAGTGAGTGTGCTTCTTTATTTTCACTGAATGGAATCCTGCATGAGAGCTCTTGCACTTATACACCACAGCAAAATGGTGTCGTTGAGAGGAAACATCGTCACCTTTTAGAAGTAGCACGTGCCCTCAAGTTTCAAGCATCTATTCCTGAGAATTTTTGGGGAGACTGTGTAGTTACAGCAGCATATTTGATTAATCGCATGCCCTCACGTATTCTGAAAGGAAAGACGCCATTTGAGATGTTATATGGAAAGAAACCATATCTGAGTCATCTCAGAATTTTTGGATGTCTCTGTTATGTCACTACAGTGGGGCACAAAGATAAGATGGCACCACGAGCTAGTGAGTGTATATTTATGGGATATCCCACCTTGCAAAAGGGGTTTCGGATTTATGCACCATCCACAGGAAAATTTTTCGTAAGCAGAGATGTTATTTTTCATGAGAATATTTTTCCTTTCCAAACTCTTATTTCTTCAACTGAAGATGAGAAGCCAGGAAATTCAAAATTCTTATTGGAAGAAGATATCTTTCCGGAAAGTACATTTCTTGCTACTCCTCTTCAAGGGCCAACTGGTGAATCACCTACACTGCCTATTGAGACATCTACAAGTCACTCCACTGAAGAGCCTCATATAGAAGAATTAGCCCAGTACACTGAAGATTCAGAATCAACACCTGCTGAAGAAGAGCCATCTTCAATGCAACAAGAAATTCCACGGCGTTCTAGTCGAGCGGCTCGGCCACCAGTTTGGATAAAGGATTACATATGTGGTTCTTCTAGATCGTCAGGTACTCGTTATCCCATCTCGTCTTACGTCTCATTTGATAAGCTATCACCAGAACATTTATGTTGCATGAGTCGAATTTCTGAAGAACGAGAACCTTCTAGTTATATTGAGGCTAAAGACGATCCTCGTTGGCAAAAAGCCATGGAGGCCAAATTAAATGCCTTGACGGAGAATCATACTTGGGATGTCGTGACAATGCCTGATAATCGAAAACCCATTGGATGTAAGTGGGTTTACAAGATCAAGTACAGGGCAGATGGTTCTGTGGAAAGATATAAGGCTAGATTGGTGGCCAAAGGATTTACTCAGCAAGAGGGTTTTGACTACCATGAAACTTTTTCGCCTGTTGCAAAGGATGTGACAATTTGATCTTTCCTATCAGTTGCTGCTTTTCGTGACTGGCCGTTACATCAAATGGATGTACATAATGCCTTTTTACATTGTGATCTGGATGAAGAAATCTATATGGATCTTCCACCAGGATTACGGAGACAGGGGAGTCCAAGGTATGTCGTCTCCGTAAATCTCTTTATGGACTGAAGCAAGCCTCTCGACAATGGTACACCAAGTTCACTAATGCACTTATGGCTGCTGGATTCAAACAGTCCAAACATGACTATGCCCTATTCACCTGGACAAAAGGTATGTCATCTATTTATTTGATGATTTATGTGGATGACATTCTTATCATGGGAAATGATGATTCTGCTGTGAAGAAACTTAAAGAGCATCTGCATTCCACTTTCCACATCAAAGATCTAGGGCCATCTAAGTATTTTCTTGGAATTGAGATAGCTCGTTCAGATCGGGAATTTCTCTCGCCGAGAAAATTCATAATGGAAATCATATCAGAAACGGATTATCAGGTTGTAGGCCAGCCATTATCCCTATTGAGAAAAATGCTAGGCTAACATCTGTTGACTATGATTCTGGCATATCCTCTTCTTCTGATGATCCATTATTGAGAGATCCGTCGGGATATCAGAGACTAGTAGGGAAACTTATATATTTGACTATGATCAGGCCAGACATCTGCTGTGCAGTACAGACTCTCAGCCAGTTTATGCACAGTCCAAAACAATCTCACATGAATGCATCATTGAAGATTGTGAAATACTTGAAGACATGTCCAGGATTGGGGATACTCCTTTCTCGAAAATGCAACATGAAAATGATGGCCTACTGTGATTCAGATTATGCCACATGTCCTATGAGCAGGAGATCCATCACCGGTTACTGCATCAAGTTTGGGGAATCATTGCTTTCATGGAAGACAAAGAAGCAGTCTACCGTATCTCTATCTTCAGCTGAAGCTGAATATCGATCCATGGCCAAGACTGTTTGTGAAATAGTTTGGCTAAGGGGTTTACTTCAGGATCTTGGAGCAAAAATTGAAGGACCAACTACACTTTTTTGTGACAATGATTCAGCTCTAAAGCTTGTAGCAAACCCTGTGTTGCATGAGAGGACAAAACACATAGAAGTCGATTGCCACTTTACTCGAGAGAAAATTCAAGAAGGAATAATCGAGACAAAAGGAATCAGGACTTCAGAGCAACCGGCAGACATATTTACTAAACCTCTTTGTCAAAGACAACATGCATATCTTCTAAGCAAGCTTGGTATCTTGGACATCTACAAGCCACCAGCTTGAGGGGGAGTGTTGGAAGATATGATTCAAATCGTATCCAAATCGTTGATAGGCAAAGAATCTTATTTATTTTAGGATTAGAAAGATATGAGAATATTTCTTTTCCTTTATTAATCTCTTTCTTTGTAATTAAATACTTTGTGTACACAACAGAAATATACAATCAATACAACAATTTCTTCCCTCGCATTCCTTCTACCGTTTCTCGATTCCTTTTCTTGGTCTTGACACCCCTCTTTGAGGACATATGACAGAAATGAAAATTTGGCGGAACGTCACGTTTGATAACCTATAATACGAGGAATGAATTGGAATGAAGATACTTGTCACGATCTCTCTTGGTTAATTTTGAGGGTTATGAACGCGAATATTCTTATCAGGGGTGATCAGGTCCAGGGTGGATAGGGTTTAGACCTAGATCTTGTGACGACCCCCGTTATAACGATTCCTCGTTTCTGGACCTTATACCCGATCCTATTTGTATTGGACCCTGTACCCGACCTATCCTATTTTTCCGATCCGGTTCGGGGTCAATCCCATTTCACTTGGAATCTGTTTGCAATCTTCCGATATCCTATACGACTTCGAATTTTATATTAATACGTGAGAAAATAACGTAATCCTCATAATTTATATTGAAACATTAAGCACTTGCAATAAATAAATACATGAACTTTTTGACTAAACGAAAAATTGAGGATCCATAAGACTAATTATAATAAATAAAATCATAAGGCAAAGAATTAGCAACAAATATGGGTCTAATATTAGTCTTATTTCCATAACTACTACATGAAGTTACTCATTTGTGCAAACATAATTCCTACAAAAGAAAAATTAGGCGAGCCAATCCATGTGATACACAAGAATTTGGCGGCGACGAACACCGTCCGTCCATCGACAATGCGAGAGGGAGCTGGTGAGGGGAGGGAAGCAAGTGAAGAAGATAAATGACAAAGAAGAAGTGTTGTGCGTGTTTGAAAGAGCCAAGAGGAAAAACTTTGTG
Organism: Eucalyptus grandis; assembly: GCF_016545825.1. Lineage (NCBI taxonomy): Eukaryota > Viridiplantae > Streptophyta > Magnoliopsida > Myrtales > Myrtaceae > Eucalyptus > Eucalyptus grandis. The sequence continues at coordinate 34,631,699 of NC_052619.1, forward strand.
TGATTGCTTTGGAGTAAGAATAGAAATCGGGAGGAACAAAGGGTTTTGAACCTCTACTTACAAAACTGGTCCTGGGTAATCACTCGAAACTTGTTCCCAAACCGTTAAACCAGTTCTGAATTTTGGGAATCGGTCCTTGACCGGTTTCAATGGGAACCGGTTCTCGACCCTATTTTCTAGGTGGGCCGGTCTAGGAACCAAGTATGCCCGGTCCGATTGCACACCCCTAATTCTTATGCGTAAGAAATTTTGTAGCTTTTTTATGAGTTCATCGTTAATGCAACAACGTTCCAAAAGTAAACGCCAGATTTACTGTATTTTTTATCCAAGACCTTTTCAATGTTATGAAGTAAAAGAGGATATTGATTTTAACGTCATCACCCATGCTACCAGGTAATTATATGAGAATTAGCGTCTGATTCCTAATGTGTAGAAAAGAAAAGAAAAGAAAAACAAAAAAAAAATTGTAAAAAATTCAAAATATTATAAAATATATCCAATGCGGCCGTGTCCGTGGGACAGTTGGCGTCTAAGTTAGTGTTTTCCATTCAAAATTGGTTGGATGGACTCAATTAGTAAAATGTAAAAATATTTAAGATTCAATTGACATAATTGAATAGTTTAGGACTAAATTAACAAAAGTGTAATATGTCTAATTTTTTTTTTATATAATTTTCCGGAGTTCATCGTTAATGCCGTAACAATGTTCCAAAAGTAAACGCTAGATATGCAATATTTTTATCCACCAAGAGCTCTTCACTGTTATAAAGTAAGAAGGATTTTCGTTCTAACGTCATTACCTATGTTACCATGTAATTATATGAGAATTAGCATCCGATCTCTAAAGTGCTTCCAAAATGAACAACTTTCCATAATAGAGCAGATAAATAATTAGAAAGTATTTTCCATGAACGTTGCAGTAAATTTTAACATAACATGAGGAGATTTTACATGTGTGAATTGTTGTTGGATATACATTGGAAGAAGATGTTAGAACGTTCAATTGGTGAGAGTTCCTTAACAATTTAGATTTTTGGATAAGTCGACAAGTCGATTCGATCTAATGAAACGAAATCAACTTACGAAATATATTTTGACGTACGTTGACCGAGTCACCGATATGTATTAACCGACAAAAAGCAAATGGTCGAGTCTTTTTATCATGCTAATGGATGACTACAAATCAATTTATCACCCGAAAATTCAAGGTTGACATCCCTTCATCCTCCAAGACCAAACAATTGAAAAGAAAAAAATAGATAAGGCACTACGTGTTGCAATTAGGGGTGAGCATGGTTCGGATTCGACTAGTGCAATAATCTACCCAAGGACCAACCTGTATAATGTTAGTCATCAAGTTTTGGGACTAGAGACTGATCCTATTGACCTTGAGATTGAAAATTGAATTGATCCCGTGAGTTCAATGATTCAGTCCAGTTCTAAAGTCAACCAAGGACCAATAGATTTTTATTGTTTTATTTTTGTATTCCTTAAAAGGACAAACATACTCTTTCAAATTATATATTCATCAACAATGCGACATTAGGTAACCAAACTATGAATACCAATTATATAAAATATATATCTAAGATAAGCTAACAACCGAATTCTTTATTTGTGATTGAGCTATAATTGTGAGGCAGGCCAAAAGAGACCAGTGATTTCACCGGTTAAATTGTGTTCATGAGGTGAGAGAGACCAACATAGAGAGGCAAGTAGCAAGCAAGGTGAGCGAACAAAGTGAGGTGAGCAAAGAGGATCTCTATTTATTTATTTATTTGGTTCAATTTGGGTTGGGTTTCTACTTTCTAATTTATATGGTAGAACCACATAAAAAGAAGAGAGGTGGAGGGGTTGGGGTTTAAAGTATACAAAAATATAATATATAATATATATTATATATATGGTTTGGGTTGAACCGACTGTAAAGTTCTAGGGCCGAAGACCAACATGGACAGTATAGGATCTAAGGGTTTTAGGACCATGGACTAATCTAATCTCCTTGGAAATCAGATTAGGATTGATTGAATTGGGCCGATTCAAGATCAGTCCAAAGTTGACCCTGGATCAATGCTCACCCTAGCTATTATGCAGAAAGGGTGACGAAACCATATAATTAAACAATAATGTCCATTTTTCAATATAGCTGTCACGACTCGAGCTCACCGCCCTCAAATTCCTCATCATCGCGAGGAGAGAAAATAGGGAAAAGTCGGGTTTAGGGATACTTGATCACAAGAGTTCTCTCACGGTTCGTGTTCCAAAAAACGTCATCACCTCACCTTTTGGATCAAGCTTCTCGTGAGTTCCCTCCATGAGATCGCAAGCTCTCCCAAGCTCATATCCTGCATGACAGCGTAGTGTTGCGATCCATACCCATACGTGTGACACACCTTAGGGAAATGGGTCAGGTGTGGATATTGGATTTAAGGGTACCTTTATCATGGTAGCCCTCTTGTCATTGCTCGCCCATAAGGATGGCATCACTTCATCCTTTGGGTTATTTCCTATGTCAAGTATGCTAAACCATCGTGAGTTTCATCGAAACTCATACATTGCGTGACATGTTATTTGTACGGTCTAGTTGTTTATGACAACCTAAAAATAAGACGAGAGTTGCCACTAGCCTCATTTTGGGAGTCGGCTAGAAAATCCAATCGAGAGTTGGGAGAGTTTTCTCGATTTTTATGCAACTAAATATCTAGGTTCGGGGACTTAGGTTACGCTAATATTTCTATTAGTGCCATTTCGATACCTAAACAATATGTTGTGTTTTCCTAACATGTTCATGCATTTCTTTTTGTATTTTCGGGATCATTTGTCCCAAACTAAGTGATCACGCGTAGTTGGTCATTTTCATTCTATTCTATTTCTAGAAAAACAAGAAAATAAAACAATAAATGGAATTGAAATTGCAAGACAGTAAATAAACAACTAAGGAAAGCAGTAAATCTATCATGCAATCATAAAAAAATAAAAGAGAAACACAGTTGAAAAAGATGAGAGAAAGAGAGAAAACCCGCAACTCATCAAGTTTTATACAACAAATGGAACCCGAAACATATATCGGGAAAACGAATAGTACATGATAATGGTCGAAATGGACATCGACCTCCACTGTTTTCATGCTTTCTCCATTTTTCAGGGTTCTAATCTAATCCTAGCCTAAGAAACTTATAACTAGGTACATACAATGGAAAGAAACAAGCGTACACATCAAAACAACCAAAAACAAGACATCATATTAAAATCAATCATTTAAAAGAAGTGCAATACAAAAGTCAAGTTTTTGGGCCTTGGGGTCAGCTTTTGTCTTTCATGCAAAGGTCTCACTAAGGCACCTACCCAATCCATTTTTTTGTGACTTATAGCAATTAATGACCAATTGTATTCTCACATGGCCAATAACGCTACTAAGTCTCATAATCAAGCGATGTATATGATCCCAAGGTTTTCCCTCGATATCATGCATTGACCTTATCATTCATCTAAAAATCACACGCATTGCAAAAAAATTAAACATGCATGCAGGTATTTTGAACCTTGTTTCTCAACCAATTAAGCAAGAAAGTGAACCGTCGGCAGGTCACTTATTACTAAGGGCATGTGTCAATCACAAACACAAGCAATTTCTAATGCATGATGGGGTGATATGTTTGAAGGGTGCATGTGATATTTAAAAAAAACATATCTCGAAATCATTCATAAAAAGTTTTGAGACAAGGTGATGTCTCAACTATGAAAGGCATTCAATTGCCAAGGCTAGTCCAGGCCTCGCATTAGAAGTCACAAGTATCACGGACATTTTGAATACAATTCAAACCATGACTTTCACATTGTCAAAACATGATTTTTCTTTAAGCCAAATCAAGTTTTGGAGAATAACCCTTTTAGGAATCGTTTTGAGAAACATCACATGTACCAAAATCTTTTTTCAAATATGCAATTTGAAAAAGCCGGTTGTTTAACAAAAAAGATCAAAGCATTTAAAACAATTTTCATAAATGTGGCATGTCCTAATTTCACGCACAAACTAACCTAAAAGATATAGCTAAACAATCACAATCGTGTTCATTTTAGGAAATTTCAGAACAAACGTGCAAAGACAGCAAAATTGAGTAACACCCATTGACAATCTAGCTATGGGAAAATTTCCTAACATGCATGACATGATGAAAAACAACTTTTGTGAAGAAATTTTTCTTGAACAAGCTACACATGAATTTACAGAAATCAGACAACAAGCAACAGCACGACAGAAATTTGTCAAAGCAACAGGATATTCAGCTAATATCACGAGAATTTGTTCTATCATAACATGCCTAAAAATCATCAAATTTATACACAAGATAGCCAACATAATGAAAAACAACTTTCATTAAGAAGCCAAGTTCAGATTCCAAATAGAAAAAATGGAACAAAAATATCAAAGGTATGTCCATACAGGGTTAAAACATGTTCAGATTGTAATCTGACTTTGAAAAAAATGAAAAACAATCCAAAAAATGAGCGATTAGCGTGCAATCAGTGGCATTAGAAACCTCTAAGTGTTTCTTACATCTTCCTAGAAGAGCTCAAGTTGAAACGAGGTCATTTCGGACCTCGTTTTTTGCCAAAACAGAAAGTTACTCCTGGTATCAAAATATGCAGAAATAAGAACGATTTTTTTAGGATCTACCTATCTGAATGATTTTAAAAAATTTCTGGAAAAAATGTATGTTGTAGAGAAACATGCTTTGAACAATTTTCATGAAGGAGTTGATTTAATATTCAAAGTACAAAAATCCAGAAAAAATCTACAAGCAGACAAGATCAAACAATACATAACAGTGAACTACAACATATCACTTTTCCAGGATCATCTCCTGAATTTTGAAGCAGATTTCAGATAGCAAATGATATCATATTGGGACGTGCTATAGCTCATTGGAAAGCTAATCAAGCCATCTTCAACTCTTATGAAGACATCGAGCACCAAAAAGCACATATACTTACTCGTTTCCAGGCATATACACAAAGAGGTCTGTCATGGATCCGAAATTGCAGAACAATTATCATCTAAGTTAAAAATCATAGAACCAAAAGATCTAAATATATTCAACTCTAGATCATTCAAGTATTGATTTTGCAATGCATCCTGGCCCCGAACCTTCATTGTCGATCATGAGTCACGACACGAGAAGCTCTCGCCTCATCAGACGCTATTAAGAGGAGTTTCAACACACTTACCTCGGTTGAACCGGTGAAGAACATGCCTTTGGAGATGTGCTCGTTCAGCGACAATAAATCTGTTAATCGAAAAAACTCATTGAAATCAGTGGAGGATCTGAATCTAACGACACTCCTTAACCAAAGCAGAAAGGAGTAAATCAAACACTTAGCTTCAATGCTTCTATTTCGTTTCTGGAACTTCTGGAAAATGAAGAACTTTGGCCTTCAATTCCCTATGATTTCAGAAATGGTTCTAAGAAATGAAACTTGTGGGACTTCATTTAGAACTTACGAGATAAAAGTTGATCACATAAGCAACTTTCCATTATTGGTTCGTGCGTAACACTATCTCGGAATAAGAGTACTTAGAATCATTTCGAAGCAATTTTACCCATCTAACGCGTATGGTAGGGCCGAGTATGTCCCTACTGCTCACTCTCTATAGAAAACCGTTCTCTCCACTGCTACAACTAGTTGTATAGAAGCCGCATTTTGGACCCCAAGGAAGGCGACAGCCGCATACATAGATCCCATCGTGATGGATTCTTTAATTAGTGATGGGCCTAAGTTGGCCCGTCCGCCCATGCCGGGCCCAAAGGCCCAGCCCACGGGAATAGGGCCCGTGGAGGGGAAGGTATAAAAGGGGAGGAGAGAGAGAGAAGACACTGTTGGAAAAACAGACGTACGTACGCTTTTCTCTCGTGCGCGTTCTCTCTCTCCAAAAGACAAAAAACAACGAAGGCAAACGGCACTGTTTTCCCTTCAATTGAAATCATCGGATCAGAATTTCTTCCTCTTCTTCAGCATTGGTGTTTAATGCGTGGCTAACAAGGTACGCTCGAATCCGTGGTGTGCTTTACGATCGGTGATACGTGTTATTCCCGGGCTTCGTCTTCCGCATCGATTTAGGGGTTCGATTTAGTGTCGAATCCGGTTTTCGGGGATCCTTTATTCCCAACATTGGTATCAGAGCCCTAGTTCACGTTTTTCCCGACCTGTTTGACGTTTTTTCATTGATTTTTTCGGGAAAACCTTCGGCCGTACGGATCGGGGCGAAAATCCCGACACCCGAGCGCTGTTCGGCCATTTTTCTGAGTTTTCGTAAGTCGAAATTGAATTCTGAAAGCACTGGGTGAAAGAGGTCGTCGAGACGAGTCCGGCGACATGTTGTGCGTCACCGGACGACGCCGCACGCGCCCACACGCGTGGCCACAAGCCGTTGCGCGTGGGCGCCACGCGCCCGGCGTTGGCTTCGACCGTGCGTGCGTCACACGCGCCGGCGGCGAACCGGCGCATCGGCGCCGGTGGCCGCGAACCGGCACTCGCCGGTCGACGGGCCAAGCGTCTTGGCGTCGGCATGACGTCACCCAACGGCCATAATCACGGGGGTGACGTCATCGATGACGTCAGCAGATGACATCGGTTGGCTGGGCGGTCACCCGGCGACCCGGCAACGACCCGGCCCGACCCAACTGCGGACGCCGGCACGCGCGTGGCACGTGTTGTTGGCGTCGCGTGGCGTCGGCCCGTGCACAGCGCCGTGCGGGCGGTTCGAGCGAATCGGACCGACCGGCCCGACGGCTCGACCGATCCGATCGGTCCGTCCCGGTTCACCGGTCCGACGCGATTTGACCGTTGACCGACCGTTGACCGTT